>NW_015388938.1:309360-344495 GCF_001527695.2 Protobothrops mucrosquamatus
TCAGTTGCCAAGCATCTGAATGTAAATCACAAGACCCTGGAGATGCTGCAACATTCCAGCTGATCGGCGCTTCTTCTGGGCTCAGCAGAAGCGCCAGGATCAGTGCTGCTTTCCAGCTGATTGGTGCTTCTTCAGGGCTCAGCAGAAGCACCAGGATCAGCGCCGAGCTCCAGCTGGAGCCTGGCGCTGATCCTGGTGCCTCCACTGAGCCCTGACGTCCCAAAGAAGCGCTGATCCTGGCGCTTCCACTGAGCCCTGACAGCCCTACAGCTCCAGCCATCTCTCGCTCAGGCTTGTGCGGTGCTGCCACCGGTTCAGCTCATTCCCCTCCCCTGCTACCACTTTTCTAGGATGGTCGCGTCCCACCTGCCAGGTGCCAAAGTACCACAGATGGTACCTGTACCACTGGTTGAAAAGCCCTGGACTAGACGACCTCCAAGGTCCCTTCCAACTCTATTATTCTCTTAACAAGTCTCATTGACAATTGATTACTATTTCAATGCCCTTGTGATTATTTCATTTTGAATCTTGATCATCAACAGGTGGGGTTTTTTGCTGTTATCCTAAAGCCACGTTCCGCGATTCCAAACGATAAATGCATTTGATGTGTTTGTAAAATGAACAAAGCTGCTAATGTATATAATTATTCATAACCCTTCATATGAATTTAGCAGAGAGAGCAACCCCCTCCTATAGGAGATTCATTCATTCTCAAGCTAACAGAGGTGAGGGAACCATCAATTATTTCAGCACGACATGAAGGCTTTATTTATGTCACCATTAATTTGCAATGTGTAATACTATTAACCAAGAATCCTGCCTCAACTTTCCGATGCAAAACCACAATTCTCTGCTTTGTGATAAAACTGAATTTTGCTTGTTCGTCGTAGCTATTTCCCTTACTAGTAACAAAACAGTCATCATTTAATTCCATGGTCCCAATTAACCAAGCTCTAGAGAGGTTTATTGAAAAGCAGATGTTTATTCATTGGTTGTCATAATTATTTGTTTGGCGTAAAGAGGATTAAAAAAAAAAGATAGCCTGCTAGAATTAAAAGTTGCCCTCTGCAAAAATGTTGCTGGGTGTCAACTTTCATCTCATGAAATAATAATAGAAAATACTCCGAAAGACACAGAGAGGGAAGGAAGGGGAGAAAGAAAAGAGAGTTATTATAATCTAACTGTCTTCTAATTTTCCGCCACCGCCTAATGAGTTCCTTGCATGTTTATATTGTCATATAAATATACAGGCAACACATTAAATTCATTAAAACACCAACACGCGTTTTTAAAATCTTAAATCGACACAAAATTAAACAGAATACAGAATAGAATAGAATACAGAATATTAGAGGATTCATCTCTATATCTCTAGTTGTTGAGACTCTAGAAAGAGTGCGGAGAAGAGCAACAAAGATGATCAGGGGACTGGAGGCTAAAACATATAAAGAACAGTTGCTGGAATTGGATATGTCTAGTTTAATGAAAAGAAGGACATAATAGCAGCATTCCAGTATCTCAGGGCTGCCACAAAGAAGAGGGAGTCAAGCTATTCTCCAATGCACCTGAAGGCAGGACAAGAAGCAACGGATGGAAACTCATCAAGGAGAGAAGCAACCTAGAACTAAGGAGAAATTTCCTGACAGGGAGAACAATTAATCAGTGGAACAACCTGCCTCCAGAAGAGGTGAATGCTCCAACACTGGGAGTTTTTAAGAAGAGACTAGACAGTCATTTGTCTGAAATGGTATAGGGTTTCCTGCCTAAGCAGGGGGTTGAACTAGATGATCTCCAAGGACCCTTCCAACTATTCTATTCTATTCTATTCTATTCCTTACCCATATTTACTGCCCATCGGTTATATAATTATTTAAAGAGCTCGCTTCTGGTTTTTTTTTATATTTGAACTAATATTTTACTTTCAGAGGTTCCACATGGGAGAACTCTTAAGAAATGTGGAGTCTATTTGTTTACAGTGCTTTTAAATTACGATGATAATCAAGTGAAATGTTGAAATATTAATAATGTAATTATCTACCAGTCTAGGTGTGTAGAGTTCTTTGAGCTATAATAAATACGTTTTGCGGTTCTTTTTCTCATTTGCATTTCCTAAAAAAATTGCAACGAAAGAGAAGGATTTTGTTCTTCTTTTTCAGTAACTGATCAGCAAGTCAGAAATTGATTATGATAATATGGCGGGGATAGTAGTAAGACTGTAGTAATATGGAAAACTAACTCAAACGTGCAGCAGCACCGAGGGGGGGGGGGACTTCAGTTGCACCATTTTTTTTTCTTGCTGTCTTTTTTTCTCTCCTTCCACTGAAAGTGTCTATAAAATTTTTAAAGGAAAGTAGGTTGCTAAAACGTACTTAATTTGCCATGATAGATTGAGTCCATGCCTCACTGGCTGTAATTGAATCTGTGACCTATTTCTTTCGTAAAGTAGAAAAAGTCTCTTGGGTTTTCGTCACTACTATCTTTTAATGAAATTCAAAAAAAAGCCCCCCCCCTCCCTCCCCTTCCCTGTCGGTTTTACAGATGTGAAAAAAAAAGAAAAACAACAATTATAATAATAATAAATCTTAAACACTGAAAAACTCAATTAGAAGTATTTACACATGTCTCGCAGAGAATGGTCGACCTCTACGAACCTATAGTTGGGTTCCAACTGTACGGTATTATCCTGACTTTCCCGTACTTAAGGGAAGACTATATAGAAACATATTAGTTCTTCTTCCAAGCTGCTTCCTATCTCTCATTTATAGGGCTGTAATGTTGTTAGGTCTACAGTTCCTCAGGTTCCTTCCAGACTATCAGCATTTCAACCAATCACGAATCACCCATTTAATTGTCTGTGGAGATTGTCAGTCATGCACGTCTTGGTTGTTCCCAAGGAGTTTTTCCAAAAGGCAACCGGACTTTCTTAGTTTTTCCTTGAAGATGTTTCACTTCTCATCCAAGAAGCTTCTTCAGTTCTGACTGGAGGGTGGGGACTGGAAGGAAGACTACCCAGACACAATCTGAGCAACATGATATACACCAGTGATGGCGAATCTTTTAGAGACCAAGTGCCCAAATTGCAACCCAAAACACACTTATGCATCGTCGGGTGCTGAGTGGGTGTGGCCCATTGGGTGGGCATGGCCCATTGGGTGGGCGTGGCTGCGGTGGTAACAGCAGACTGGGTGGGACTAAAAAGTTCATTCAATCAATTCCAACTTTGCAAGATCTTTTTTTTCCCCACGAGAAGTTGAAATTGACCGATTGATTGAACCTTTTTTTTTTGTACACGGCGGCGGAGACCTAAAGCAAAAAGGTTTTATAAAACCCAGCTGAAGGCCTAGGACTGGGGTGATGGCGCGCGTGCCCACAGAGAGGGCTCTGAGTGCCGCCTCTGGCACCCGTGCCATAGGTTCGCCACCACTGATATACACAGTACAACGCAGTGATCTGCAGATCTGTACATTGGAAAAACAAAACCAGAACAATATCCTGCTTTTATTATTTTTACAAATAACTCAAAGTAGTGAACATGCCTAATGCTTCCTCCTATTTTTCTCACAACAATAGCCCTGTGAAATCGGTTGGGCTAAGAGTGATTGGCCCAAAGTTACCCAGTCAGCATCCATACCTAAGGCCGAATTAGAACTCATAGTCTCCTGGTGATTGGCCCAACGTCACCCAGCTGGCTTTCATGCCTAAGGCAGGACTAGAACTCACTGTCTCCTGGTGATTGGCCCAAAGTCACCCAGCTGGTTTTCATGCCTAAGGTGGGACTATAACGCCCAGTATCCTGGTGATTGGCCCAAAGTCACCCAGCTGGCTTTCATGCCTAAGATGGGACTACAACTCACTGTCTCCTGTGACTAGTTCAAAGTCACCCAACAGGCTTTCATGCCTAAGGCAGGACTAGAACTCACTGTCTTCTGGTAATTGGCCCTAAAACACCCAGCCAGCTTTCATGCCCTAAGGCAGGACTAGAACTCATAGTCTCCTGGTGATTAGCCCTAAGTCACCCATCCAGCTTTCATGCCTCAGGCAGGACTAGAATTCTTTGAATGCTTTGGAAACCGCTGACTATGCTAGTAGCTGGAGGCATGATTATGGGAGTGGTCTTATAATGTCTCTAAAGCTTTCCCAAGGGCTTAAAAATTGCATTCTAATTGTTTTAAATAAAATGAAATAAAATATTGAATCAGTCTATTCTTAAACTGGAATACCACAAGCCTGACAATTTTCCTCGGTCATTAGAGATATTCAGTGCAGGAATTGGCTAAAATTGATGGACTGTAATGGCTTAAAAGTAGCCATAAATTCTTATAAGTATAGCCAAAGATAAGAGATTCCCTGAGCTCATTTCTTTCTGCTTTACAGTTATTATGCCTGAAACTAACTCCTTCCCCAAATCTATCATGCAATAACTCCCCCACCGCTCCTTTTTAATAAGTTATCATGGATTATTATCATCCTAACCTTTTCCTGTGGTCATCTCTCTCTCTCTCTCTCTCTCTCTCCCCCCTCTCTCTCTCTCTCCTCTCTCTCTCTCTCCTCTCTCTCCTCTCTCTCTCTCTCCTCTCTCTCTCTCTCTCTCTCCTCTCTCCTCTCTCTCTCTCCCCTCCCTCTCTCCTCTCTCTCTCCTCTCTCTCTCTCTCTCTCCCCTCCCTCTCTCTCTCTCTCCCCTCCCTCTCCTCTCTCTCTCTCTCTCTCTCTCTCTCTCTCTCTCTCTCCCCTCCCTCTCTCCCAAAAGGTCACAATAATAACATGTACTTGGTCACCAAAATGGCTGTGTTTTAATTTAAAAAACTGTTTTAAGGGGGAAATGGAATGGTTTGTATAAGAAATGGTTTTTCCCCTTTCCCTTTTTAAGAAATAGGCAAAACTGGATGCAGAATAGTCAGCTGAGACAAACTCCAATGGTTGAAAAGCTAGAATGATGGCAATTCATGTCGAAGTAACTTAGTTTTTCATTGGTCCTTAGAGAACCGTGTGTCCCACTGGATCGAAGTAGTCCTTAACTTACGACCACAGCTCAGCCCAACATTTCATGAATATGAGTCCGTTGCCAAGCAACTGAATTTTGATCACGTGACCATGGGGATGCTGCAACGGTTCTGAAAGTGTGAAAAACAGTCAAAGGTCATATGGCAATCTGGCTCATCACTATCAAATTCCCTGATCTGAGCAATTCCTTGATCTAAGCAACAAAGATGATGAGGGGGCCGGAGGCTAAAACATGAAGAACAGTTGCAGGAACTAAACTATGTCTAGTTTAATGAACAGAAGGGCTAAGGGTGACATAATAGCATTGACAGAGGGAGTCCGCAAGGAGCCCTGAGTCCGCAAGGAGAAGGGCGGGATATAAATTGGATTTAATAATAATAATAGAATCAAGATGACGTGAAGTGTAAATACCACTTTACAAGGCGACACTTGGAATACTGCACCCAGTTTCGGTCACCATGATGTAAAAAAGATGTTGAGACTCTAGAAAGAGTACAGAGAAGAGCAACAAAGATGATCAGAGGACTGGAGGATAAAACATCTGAAGAACAGTTGCTGGAATTGGGTATTATGTCTAGTTTAATTAAGAGAAGAACGAGGGGTGACATGATAGCATTAACAGAGGGATAGAATCAAGATGACGTGAAGTGTTAATACCACTTTACAAGGCCTTGGTAAGGCCACACTTGGAATACTACATCCACTTTTGGTCACCATGATGTAAAAAAGATGTTGGGACTCTAAAAAGAGTGCAGAGAAGAGCAGCAAAGATGATCAGGGGACTGGAGGCTAAAACGTATAAGGAACATATAAGGTTGCTGGAATTGGGTATGTCTAGTTTAATGAAGAGAAGGACGAGGGATGACATGATAGCAGTCTTCCAATATCTCAGGGGCTGCCACAAAGAAGAGGGGGGTCAACTTGTTCTCCAAAGCACCTGAAGGCAGGACAAGAAGCAATGGATGGAAACTAATCAAGAAGAGAAGCAACCTGGAACTAAGGAGGAATTTCCTGACAGTGAGAACAATTAACCAGTAGTACGACTTGCCTCCAGAAGTTGTGGATGCTCCATCACTGGAGGTTTTTAAGAAGAGATTGGACAGCAACTTGTTTAGAATGGTATAGGATCTCCTGCTTGAGTTGGGAGATGGACAAAAAGTCCTACAAGATCCCTTCCAACTCTGATGATGATGGGGGCCCTAACTGTAGTCTTAGAAAAGAGGATAATTAACCTTTGTTGTTTCTTTCGGGCTAACTGAAACCATATTACTCCTCATCCCTTAGATACCGTACATCCATCTGGTTTCATAAGTCAAACATACAAATACACTGCACTGTAAAATCATGTTATATTCTTTAGCTAGCATTTGGGATTTCCACACACACACACCCTTTCCTAAGCAACCTTTGGTGTGTTTATTCTACTCAGTCAGCTATTCAGTAGCTTGTTTCAAAGCCTGTGTATTTATTTTGCTTTCTTCCGGCTTTTCACAAAAAAGAATTTTTTTTTAATTCCAACTATGCCAGATAATTAAACACTTTAAAAGGTTGTGTATAATCCAACTTGTGCAGATGGTTTTTTCCTCCCCCGCCCTTCTTTTATTTCTTATTTAAAACCCAAAGCCAAGGTTCATGAATATTAAAAAACTGATGAAATGCCAAGATGGAGACTTTTGTCCTCACAATTTTCTTTCAAATCGGTTGCATAGATTAGGGTTTTGTTTTTTGTTTTTTAAATAATAATAAGTATGTATATTAAAGCATATTTTGGATGAAAAAAGGTGGCTTCTTTCATGCACAATCAGATGCTATTGAAATTAATTGACTTTAGTCATGCCTTGATGAGGTAAAATCCACCCCCCAAAAAAATATAGAGGATAATAAGCGAATGTTTGTATGAAAGTGGATGGCTTTCAGGTGAAAATCAGGTGATCAGTGGAGCAAAGCTCTTGACAAGTTGCTGAATGGTAAAAACATTCTACAGATCAGAGGAATACACAATACCAACAAGTGGGGCTGTGTTAAAAGAAGAGGTGAGATGAAAGGTATAATTCAGATGAAAGGGTCCCAACCAACAGAATGCGGGACTCATAAATGAAAGGATTCAATTTATGGTTTTAATAGAAGACCATCACAAGGGAAAGAACACTGACATGTAAATGAGACTGGAAAATATGCACCCCAGATGGATTCGGGGTAGGGAATTGCCGGAGAAAAATATCCACTCATTTGCCATCAGCCATGACTGTCTTCCAAGTATGTTGGCCAAAGGATAAGGCATTTCCAAGCTTAAGCTGGTTTAAGTTGGTTACAATCCACTAATCTTGGAAAACGTAGTAGATTTCGAGAATGGGAAGCAGAACGTAGCCTCAAATGCAGCTTCTAAAACCTATGATACAGGTTGTAACCTTGACCTACGACCGCAACTGAGCCCAAAATTTATGTTGCTAAGCCAGACAGCGCTTAAGCGAATTTTGCCCCATTTTACAACTTTCCTTGCCATAGTTGTTAACGCCGCAATTGTTAAATTAGCAACACGGCTATTAAGTGAATCTGGCTTCCCCCATTGATTTGGCTTGTCAAAAGGTTGCCAACGGGGATCACATGACCTTGGGACAGAGCGACGTGTCGTAAGTATGACGACACGTCATACAGAGGTCTGAATTTTGATCCTGGGGATGCTACAAACATCATAAGTGTTAAAAACGGTCATAAGTTATTTTTTTTTCAGCACCGCAATAACTTTGAACAGTCACTAAATGAACTGTTATTAGTCAAGGACTCCCTGGATTAATTCCATGAAGAAGTGGGGATTCAGGAAGAAGGCAAAAAAACCCTCGTATATCTGCCATGTGATATGAGCCATTTGGAATCCTGGATGAAAATGTCTTGCTGAGTATTTAATAACCAGTGTATCAGCTTTCCAGTAGCATATGATATTGCCTTTGTTTGTTTTACACCCACTTAAAAGAACCAGAAAGCTTCTGACAAAAGAATTAATGCTTTCAACACTTCAGGCATCTTCCCCCCCCCCAAAAAAAACCCCCCATAGAATCCAGTCTTTATTTCTTATGCTTTCCAATTTCTGGGTTTATTATTTTCGTAAGAAATTGTGATGTTCTAGGTTTGATTATTGCTCGGTCTACATCTGCCTGACACTCTCTCTATAGCAATGATGGTGAACCTTTTAGAGACCGAGTGCCCAAACTGCAACCCAAAACCCACTTATGCATCGTCAGGTGTTGGGTGGGTGTGGCCCTTGGCTGGGTGTGGCCCATTGGCTGGGTGTGGCCCATTGAGTGGCCGTGGCTGAGGTGGTAATGGCAGACTGGGTGGGACTAAAAAGTTCAATCAATCAATTCCAACTTTGCAAGATCTTTTTTTTCCCACAAGAAGTTGAAATTGACGGATTGATTGAACCTTTTTTTTTTGCACACGGCGGCGGAGGCCTAAAGCGAACAGGTTTATAAAACCCAGCTGAAGGCCTAGGACTGGGGCGAAGGCGCGCATGCCCACAGAGAGGGTTCTGAGTGCCACCTCTGGCACCCGTGCCATAGGTTCACCACCACTGCTCTATAGCATTTCCAGTATAAGTGGGCATGGTCAAACTATCAAGGTGAAAGCTAGTTTGACAACTGAAGCTCTAATCGTTTTTTTGTGGGTGGGTGTCCTCGATGCTCTCTGAGCTTGGTGATTTTCTTTCAGATGTTTCATTACTCAATTAGGGAACATCATCAGTGCTAGCACGTTCCCTAGTTGGGTAATGAAACGTCTGTAAGAAAACCACCAAGCTCAGAGAACACCAAGGACTTCACAGGTTAGTCCTGAGCTAACATATTATCTTCAATTGGTACTATTATTTTTTTTGTGCATCACAGTTTTTGACCATATCCTGCAGAGCGGATAACCCCTGTACATGGGTCTGTAACTTGAGGTTCCTCAGAAATCACGTAATGAGTCAACAACTAAATGTATGCCAAGCTCATCCTCTATAATTGGAACGTGTTAGAAACTACTAATGGGATGAGCTTACTATAATTCCCCTAATTTCCTCTAACTTAGAGACAAAGTCAATGATGCTAAGAGTGGTTAATGGAACAAGAAGGAGCAAGCAAAGAACAGGCTGGCTTAATAACATCAAAGCTGATACAATGATGAGCATCCAACAACTGAAATAAGCTTGACAGGGTAGTCATTTAGCATTCTGCTGCTCCATCACGGCAGGATTTGTAGATGATGATCATAGCTTTAATTGGGCTCAACAGTTACTGGTAGCAGAACAACCACTTCAAAAGTGATGCCACCCTGTAACGATGGGGCTGATCTGCCAGAAGCCTAGCTGATGCTTTCAGCTTCTGGATAGTCTTTCAAGTAATAGCAAACATCGCAGGCAACATGTTTGCCACACAGAGACACACACACAAACACACACCACCAGGGCCTCTACTCACTATTCACGGATAGAGCCACAAATAAGAAGTCTCCAGGCCCTTCAGGAACAACATGACCTCAATCAGAGTAACAACCAGGGCTCATGCCCCCAAATGTTTATTGAATATGACAAATTCAAGCCATGTAATTAGAGTTTAGTTCACCCCTGAGACCCTGACAGCTTCTAAATGTTGATTAAGATTTGCCACAACCTGGAATGGTGATGTACAGCCAAGAACCAGCAGCTGCTGAAGGCATCTCACCCCAGACTGATAGGAGATCTACTCCAATGCATTAAATCACATACAGATGGAACTAAATGCCGTGGTGCCCCACTTTGGAGCAATCATGGTTTGAGAACTTCCCTTCTGCCCTGACTCATCTCTGGAGCTGGTAGGAGCTGAACCACCAAAGTACGATGGTGGTTCAGCTCCTACCTTCACCAACCTTCAAATATTACAGTTGATGCATTGAACGTCAACCAAGAAGGATCGCTCCTGGTTCATCAGCGCTGCTTCTGCCCTTCGAGAGAAGAGGATATTGCTATGGAGACTGCACTGATGGGAAACGAAGCTCCAGCCATATCTACAATTTCTCTATTCCACTAAGATATATCTGTACAGTATCTAAAGCTCATCTTTTATGTTGTTTAGATTTATTGGCTCTCACTTTCTGGAGGAGAAGTTGGCAGAGATGGAGAGGAAGACTTTTTAAATAACTAGCAGGTGCTGATTTTTTTAAATAAAAAAAAATCAGCTCAATCTACTTGGATTGATCATTGATTTTCTGTGATTCATGAAGCTATTCATAGCTTTCAGTTACTTCTGGCACAAACTGTACATCACTCTCTCTCTCTTTCGCTTTCTGCCTAGCTGGCTTCTCTTCCATTGTGTTTCTGGACGAGTTTCTGTTCTCTCCCAATTCTGGCTTTGATTTATGGAGGCGCGGGGGAGGGGAATCATAGCCACAGATCTGTAATTTATTTATTTATTTATAAAATGGATTGGCTGCCCATCTTACCATAGGTTAACTCTGGGCAGCTTAGGGGACCGGAGGCTAAAATATATAAAGAACCATTGCTGGAATTGGGAATGTCTAGTTCAGGGATAGGCAACTTTGGCTCTTTTATGACTCGTGGACTTCAATTCCCAGAATTCCTGAGCCAGCCATGCTGAGGGGAAAGGGAGAGGTTTCCAAGCTGAGCCATGTTGGCTCAGGAATTCTGGGAATTGAAGTCCACGAGTCATAAAAGAGCCAAGGTTGCCTATCCCTGGTATAGGGAGAGCTCAACTTACCACAGTTCTTTTAGTGACCGTTCAAAGTTACAACGGCATTGAAAAAAGTGATAAAGGAGCCAAGATTGCCTACACCTGGTCTACTTTAATAAAAAGAAGGACTAAGGGTGTCATGATAGCAGTGTTCCAATATCTGAGGGGCTGCCACAAAGAAGAGGGGAGTCAACCTATTCACCAAAGCACCTGAAGGCAGAACAAGAAGCAACGGATGGAAACTAATCAAGGAGAGAAGCAACCTAGAGTTAAGGAGAAACTTCCTGACAGTGAGGACAATCAATCAATGGAATGTCTTGCCTCCAGAAGTTGTGGGTGCTCCAACACTGGAGGTGCTTGAGCAGGAGACCTTATACCATTCCAAACAAATGGCCATTCAGTCTCTTCTTAAAAGCCTCCAGTGTTGGAGCACTCACAACTTCTGGAGGCAAGCTGTTCCACTGGTGAATTGTTCTCAGTGTTAGGAAATTTCTCCTTAGTTCTAGGTTTTTTCTCTCCTCTTTTTGTGGCAGCCCCTCAAATATTGGAACATTGCTATCATGTCAACCCTAGTCCTTTTTTTTACTTGACATCTCCAATTCCTGCAATTGGTCTTCAGATATTTTAGCCTCCAGGCCCTAATCATCTTTGTTGCTCTTCTCTGCACTCTTTCTAGAGTCTCAACATCTTTTTTTCTATTGTGACCAAAATTGGATGCAGTATTAGTTCATTTGTTACAAACAAACAAGTCAGCTCTGTTGCTTGAATCAGTTCAGACTTCAACTTCACATTATTCTTAACTCCGTTCTACTAGGACAGATTAAGAGCATTAAACACACACGTGTGTGCATAAAACATGTCTATTTGTCTGGATCAGTTTGAATCAATTTGAATGGGTTCAGACATGTTTAATGCAATCCATCAATTCAATTTGCTGAATTGCTTTAACTGTCTGAATTGATTCAGGGACTCACTTATCCACCCAGGCCTAGTTAATATGATTACTCTTCAGCCATGAGTTTAATAATTCCCACCTACTAATACATTAAAATTATAATTCGTTAATAAGTTTTTAAAATCCCCGGGGACCAGCAAGATTGTTTGGGATCACCTTTTCTTCAATCTAAGCTTCCTAAGATAAAGGCTACCCTTATCACTGTGGACTTTCCATGAACCTAAATAATAAAGTGGTTTTGCTGTGTCCCAAAGGTGCTTTTTTTTTTCAAAAAGTAACTGGACTTTTTCTTGAAGAGATTTCGCTTCTCAGCCAAGAAGCTTCCTCAGTTCTTCAGTTCTGAAGTTCTTGGATAAGAAAATGAAATGTCTTTAAGGAAAAAACAGTCCAGTTGCCTTTTGAAAAAGCCCTTTTGGGAGCAGGGGGTTGGACTAGATGACCTTCAAGGTCCCTTCCAACTTTACTACTATTATTATTATTATTATTACAACCACAACCTGGATGACTGAGAATCTCCATAGACATTAGTTTTCCTATGCAGAATTTGACTCACCTTTCACCACTGAATTTATGGATTTGTTTTATTTTAAGTCGCAGCTGACTGCCTTCTCTCTTTGGCTGTGTGTGGTTATGTGTGTGTGTGTGTGTGTGTGTGTGTGTCATACAAACCCTCATACATAGGTTATATTATCTAAATTGATGCATTGTTGTCAACCTCTGCAAGTCTATAAACGTTCCGATGTTCCTTTAAACACGCATACACAAACACACACACAGAGAAACAGGCCAACATAATTCAGGCACTGTAAAACATATGCCAACTCTATCAGGAGTGATTTTTTTTAAGCCTGACTTCCGTTATTATTTGGGCTTGTGTGAAACAGCGACAAGTTGGACCTACAGTCTCAGCAATCTGCAAAGGAGCTCTTTGTTCTAAATTTTATTTCTCCTGCAGTAATCCAAGCATAATTTCTATTAACAATAGGAAAAATGAGATAGCATGGTATTCAAAAGGCATCATAAAAGACCATTCATACTGGCTCCTTCTGACAAAGAATCTCATATAACTTTCTTATTTCTTCCTTAAAAAAGAGGAGACAGAGAAGCTCCGGGAACATTTAATTCTATATTATATTTTTCTAATTAAATCCCTGAATCCTTCCCCTCCTCCCCCCCCCCGGGGTGGCCAATAAACAACAATTTGATAGTAGCAAAAATAACGCCGAAGCTCTGAAATCCTGAAAACAACCTCAGAGGTGTGCATGTGCAATTAATTTACTTTTCATTTATATCTGTATATCTACAGGGCAAATCTGAGGATCGCCACGCTTATTTTGAGCGAATAAGTCTGTGTAAGCTTTTCCTTTAGACGTAAATTCCATCTTCTGCTATGAGCAATTGTGATATTTGAGTCAGAGGAATTTCTTAGATATTTGGCAGGAGGGAAGGACAATAGTTTGTAGCAGGGTGGCTACAGATGGAAAATCGCTAAAAAAAAAATCAATATTTTGATAGAGATAGGAGTGTCCTCCGGAAAGCGGAGTGGTCAAAAGCAGTCAAGATGGTGGCCACAAACATACAACCAAAGGCCCGCCTCTCTAAAAGGGGGCAGGGTGTCAATCTATTGATTTAGAAAATGTACTTGGTTGCCATTTCTATAATAATTGAGAGCCAGTTTGGTGTAGAAGTGAAGGTGCTGCCTAGAAACCAGGAGGCTGTGAGTTCTAGTCCTGCCTTAGGCATGAAAGCCAGCTAGGTAACGCTGGACCAATCACCAGGAGACTGTGAGTTCTAGTCCCGCCTTAAGTATGAAATCCAGCTGGGTGACTTTGGGCCAATCACCCTGATATACTTTCAAAAAATCTTCAAACAGCATCTAGATGTTATCCTAATGTAGTAAATTTACTGTGAGTTTTTATTTTTCGATCATCTCCGTCCTCAGTCTTGCTCTTGAACCTTGAGAATTTGACGTGACAAGGGGGATAGTGAGCATGTCATTGTTCTTATGGTCCTGTAGCCTCCTTGAATAGAATAGAGTTGGAAGGGACCTTGGAGGTCTTCTAGTCCAACCTTCTGTTCAGGAAGGAAACCCCATACCATTTCAGACAAATGGTGGTCCAGTCTCTTCTTAAAAACGTCCAGCGTTGGAGCATTCACAACTTTTGGAGGCAGGTTGTTCCACTGATTAATTGTTCTAACTGTCAGGAAATTCCTCCTTAGTTCTAGGTTGCTTCTCTCTTTGGTTAGTTTCCATCCATTGCTTCTTGTCCTGCCTTCAGGTGCTTTGGAGAATAGCTTGACTCCCTCTTCTTTGTGGCAACCCCTGAGATACTGGAACCCTGCTATCATGTCCCCCCTCGTCCTTCTCTTCGTTAAACTAGACATACCCAATTCCAGCAACTGTTCTTCAGATGTTTTATTCTCCAGTCCCCTAATCATCTTTGTTGCTCTTCTCTGCACTCTTTCTAGAGTCTCAACATCTTTTTTACATCGTGGTGACCAAAACTGGATGCAGTATTCCAAGTGTGGCCTTACCAAGGCATTGTAAAGTGGTATTAACACTTCATGTCATCTTGATTCTATCCCTCTGTTAATGCAGCCTAGCACTTGTCTTTCCACATTTCAATTAAATCTTAGGAAAAACACATTTTCAGAGGGGAAAGCATCTTTACTTCCCAC
Organism: Protobothrops mucrosquamatus; assembly: GCF_001527695.2. Taxonomy (NCBI): domain Eukaryota; kingdom Metazoa; phylum Chordata; class Lepidosauria; order Squamata; family Viperidae; genus Protobothrops; species Protobothrops mucrosquamatus. Next base: position 323,695 of record NW_015388938.1, read on the forward strand.
AATAGAGAGGAAATAGTGTTCAAGAGGTAATCTGTATTATTTCATAATCCATGGGGTAGAAGAGAAATGCGATCTCCCTTCGCAGAAAAGAGCAGTGATTTCCTGATAACAATTGTCATATTCCTGTTGGCAACCCTTCCTTCTCTTCTGAGTTCATTTGAAAATGATCTACGATGAAAGGCAGAAACTACAAAAACAGTTCTGAACTCCCAGATTTTCTTTTTCAGAGAAGGTAACAAGCATGAAAACTGCCTTCACTGCCCACAGAATGTAAATCTATCTTCACCCTCAACATCAGGCTGAAGAAATACAAACTGAAAGGTAGAGAGAGAAAAAATAGAAACTCGCTATACAAGTATTGATTTATCGCTCGGTCCCGTAGCTGCATTATAAGCTGGCCTGAATTTCTGACTGAATACCAAAATACGAAGCTCTTATCAACGTGTTGATGATGCTGAGACCAAGAAAAGATCTCACTGGAACAGATGGCTGGTGAGAAAACTAAATAAAGATTCGGGGAGCTATAATTTCTTTGCCCAAAGTAATATTTCATCTAGGCTTCTGCAGGCAGGCCTTTACTCTTTATGCAAGCAAACTAGCTCCTCTACGAGTAAAGTTAAAAGTGGAAATAAAAAATACTGAAAGAAGTCTATGGATCTTTCTCCATTTTCTCTGTGGACCTGACCATCTGTTTACCATTTTATATTATTTGGTGCTAATCAGATCTTTGAGTCACTAGCTACAAAGCGTATCAGGAGATGACTAGTGTCCATATGTTCCGTGCAAGGATTTTGAAAGGGAAAAGAAATAAATGGAGAATGAGATGATTTTTTTTAAAAACATAGAGAAGAAACTATTTCCCCCCCCCTAGTAACTGAAGCCAACATTTATGTGGCTAAGTGAGATATTTGTTAAAATTGTGCCCAATTTTACAACCGTTCTTGCCACACCTGTTAAGTGAATCACTGCAGTTGTTAAGTTGGTTACACATTCGCTAAGTGGCTTCCCCGTTGACTTTGCATGTCAGAAGTCATAAAAGGGGATCTCTGGACTAGAAGACCTCCAAGGTCTCTTCCAGTTCTATTCTGATTCTGATATTTGTATTCAGATTTCCAACTGGCATGTCAATGTCCAAATACTACCCAGGAATCAAATAAATGGCTCCAATATATAAGTCTCCTTTGCTTATTCTGTACGTGATAGTCATTATTTTATCAATAAGAGTTTCATATCTGGGTCAAAAGCGTTATGCTTAGGTTGTTGTTTTTTTTTCAGTGTTACTGTCACATTTGTTAACTTTATCTGGAACACAGTGAGATTTTTTAATAAGCATTCCACAGCCCAACAAAGAAAATCCTTTCTGTTAATTCCCTCGTTATGGATTAAGATGGAGAAATGCAAAGCTTCCCTTTGTTAACCAGAAATAATAAGCAAGCACAGAAAATTAGGTGCATGCATTCCAACTTCTAGGTGGCTAATCTCAGTAAAGAACTGGAATAAGAGACTAACATCATATGGATAGTAAACACCTAAAGCCTAACATGCTCGGAGATAAACTGGGACTTTATTCTACATTCTCTATGGGTCTGTTCGTATGGTCTTCATAACTACACTTCATAGAATTGAAATTTGTTGTTGTAGGAGATGGACAGGCTGAGCCCGAGGGAGGGGTCAAATGCATCATCAGTCTCGAATCCCTTTGTGCCCACAAGTCCAGATCACCTTGAATTCCATTGATTCTTACCTACCACCAATTTGCTTTGACCTTAGTACTTCAGATTCTTGTAGAGAGCTTAAGCTTGCAATAAATCTTTCTGCTCCAAATGAGTAGAACTGCTTGGATTTTCTGATTTCCTTGGGGCTTGACCTTTGGAAAAATAGTGGTTACATTCAAGGACGTACTAATCCAATCCTCCCCAACCACAGTTTAACCTTGTATGATTGGCAAAGTCAGTAAGCATGGTTTTGGTGCAATACTTCGTGGAAAATCTCACTTCCGCATAGGGGAACCTGGTTTGCAGATACAAACAGTGGAACAGTAGCAGACATTGAATAGGGAGGGCACGATAACAGAATAACAAGAGTTGGATGGGATCTTGGAGGTCTTCTAGTCTGACCCCCTGCTCAATCAGGAAACCCTGTACCATTTCAGACAAACAGTTGTCCAGTCTCTTTTTAAAAGTCTCCACAACTTGGAGCACCCACAAGTTCTGGAGGCAAGTCGTTCCACTGATTAATTGTTCTCACTCTCAGGAAATACCCTATGGAGCATCTCACTTCAGCATGGAGGAATGTGGTTGGCAGATACAAACACTGGAACAGGAGCAGAGAATGGGTAGGATATGATACCCTGCAGAGCTCCGTAATGATAGCTATTCTCCCTCAAAGCAATCTTTTCATTTGTAAGCCATGAGATGGTCGCGGACAACAACACTTCTGCAATCTCTGCCAAATCGTAAGAATGAAAGCATTGTAGAGCGATCGTTGGCAGAATGGCGTGTTTATGCCAAACTTAACAATCTAAATTATTTCTTGGCAACATGGGGCTTGCTGTAATTTATAGGTAACCAAGAAACATCAACAGATCTATCCGAGGTTAGGTCTGCCATCACAAATCCATCACACAAGGTAATTGTCAGTTTTTGGTGGCTGGATTAGAACAGGATGTAGTAGTGCAGGGGTCCCCAAACCCCAGTCCATGGACCAGTACCGGGCAATTAGGCTGCACAAACAAGCAAAGCCCCATCCGTGGGATGCAGGCAGCACACAGAACCGGTCTCTGGTGCCCAAAGGGTTGGGGACCTCTGTAGTAGCGGACAGATTTCCCAAATATGCACAAGACCCTCTCTTGACCGTTCATGACTATGGGGGTATTTATTTATCTAATTATTCTGTTTTGCCATATGTTCTAAACTCTGTTAAGATGTAGACATATCAATGAACACGATTTTTGCTAGAGGGAGGCAATTCATTGGGGATCTTATTTCGTTGAGCTAGTCTGGGTCATCTGATTTCACCACAAAAATCGCCAGGAAAAAAAAAGTATCACAGAGCGTCTTGAGTTGGTGCAAAAAAGATCTAATAATAAGACATACACATGGAAAACATAGAAGATTATATATTTTTAACCCATTTATCTTATTTTGACCTCTTCACAAGTTTGCACAATAATTTCATACAGCATCATGGGCTACTATCTGAGTAGTGTGTATTGTGGCACTACACACACCACGTTCTCTCATGTATTCAGACGATGCAAAAATCAGATCGTTCATAGAAAAAAGACCGCAACATAATGGCTGTAGGGAGAGATGACATTTCTTTTATTTATCAAATTAATATAGCCATCTATCTCCCGGAAAGTAATTCTGGGCACATGTTCAACAATTCAGCAAAACAGTGTAAAGATAAAACAGTCACCCATTATATAATAATTTTAAAAGCGTTTAAAAATATTAGAAAAGCAAAACAAAAACAAAATTCTTTTCAAGTTCATCCATCTCTTTCTATGAATTTCCTCTTTTGATTTTCATTGGAAGCTGTAGGAGGTGACCAGGAGATGACCCTGCAGGAGGGATCAAGCATGTCATAAATTTTGAGTCCCTGCATGTTTTGAAGAGGTCTAAGTCCAGCCCACTTTGAATACCTCTCTTATCTTCTGCTCATTACCTTTGACCGTTAGTAGGTCAGATTCTTGTAGAGAGCTTAAGCTTGCAATAAATCTTTACATTCATTTGAACTGCCCAAATCTCCTGATTTCCCCAGTGCTTGACAGAAGCTACGCCACCATTGTCCATGAAGATTCTCAATCATCCAGGTCATGGTTGTCCCAAAGGTACTTTATCAAGAGGCAACTGGACTTTCTTGTTTTTCTTTGAAGATATTTTGCTTCTCATCCAAGAAAAAGAAGAAGGAGCTGAAGAAGCTTCTTGGATAAGAAGCGAAACATCTTCAAAGAAAAACAAGAAAGTCCAGTTGCCTCTTGAAAAAGCACCTTTGGGACTATGTCACCAATGGGCAACATATGGGATTCAATTCCTATCCAGGTTTATCCAGCTTGGGAAGCAGTAAAGGAACTCTAGAAATGTTGCCTTGAAGTCTACAAGCTGTCTATCCCCAAAGTTCTACATGAATCATCTAATCGTCGAAGAACTTTCAAAACTCTAGATGAACTGATCACCATCTGTAAGTTCCAGCTAACAAAATAACTGGGCTGAAATACTGTGTAGCTCCGAATATCTGCAAACCAAAAGAGAAATCTTTTCTATCCCCTTCTGAAAAGACAGTTGCTAGTCTAACATCGGGGATCTGCCTCATCCCTCTGAAAAACCAAAAATCGTTACCAACTGGGCAGAAAACGCTACTTAGATCAGTCACACCAGATCATGGCTTTGAATATTATGTTTAAAAAAAAGAGATGATTAAGCAAGGCAGAATATCAAGAAATAGAGAAAACATTGAGCCAGATGACAAGTTATATGACTGCCTAAAACAGGGGTGTCAAACTCAATTTCATTGAGGGCCGCATCAGCATTGCAGTTGCCCTTGGGGGGCCAGGTAGGTGCAGCCAGAGTGGGTGCAGCCTACTGGGTGGGCGTGGATGGAGTGGGTATGGCCTACTGGGTGGGCGTGGCCAGCTCTACATCCTTCACGTCAAGGGTGCCTGTGGGGGCCTGGGCAGGAGTGGGACAGATCTTGGAATCTCTGGCAGAAGGGGGTGGGACTGGGGCAACTGCCAAGGCATGGTCCACCCAGGCAAGTGCCAAGATGGCCACCACAAAATTGTACATTGGCTCCTGGCTGGCCTGGGCCAGGGCCAAGGCAGCGGGGGCTGTTCCCTCACTGTTTCCAGGACGGCTTCGCAGGCCACATGAAACCACTTTGCGGGCCGCATCCGGCCCCTGGGCCTTGTGTTTGACATGTCTGGCCTAAAAGCTTGTCAAATCGGAAGCAACTTAGCATCATTTGCAAATGGAGGTTCTGTTCCCAGTTGTAGTCATAAGTAGAGGACTACTTGCATTGGGTAGGATTGACTTACACACACACATACACACACACACACACACACACACACTTACATTGGGGGGGAATATTTATTTATTAAATGTATTTGCTGCCTATATCTCGTAATGAAAAATATTCTCCAATTGATTGTCCACCTCTTTTTACAGGCGCTTCAATAGCAAATCCATGCCCATTTTGGAGAATTCTTAATTTGGCATCGCCTTTTTGTAAAACAAAAACAAAAACAAAACCCTCCTTGATTAATCAAGTTGCATTTTTCTTACTGTTCTTTCTCCAAAAGAAAAGCTTGACTTCCACAGCCATACCAACTTAACGCTTGAATTTGGTATCAGTAGAGTAGGGAGCCGAAATCAAAATCAATAACCAACCTGTCCTGGATCACAAACACACACTGCAAATAAAATGGCCTTCCACAGTAGAGGTAATTTAAAAACCCAACATATTCAATACATTCTCTATTGATTATTTCACTAAGAGTTTCTGAAGGCTAATGGAAGCAGCTGGCACCAGCTTCGGTGCACATATGGATGCTGTTGTCCTAGCAACAGCCGGGAGAGAGAGAGAGAGAGAGAAATAAAGCTGCAAGATCTCACCAGGCAAATGTGATGGAAATGCAGCATCTTGCAGAGAGAATAAACTAAACAACAGCATTAAAGAATGAGCAGGACTCTATCCTCTTCTCTCCCCCCCCAGGTCCCTCCCTCCATCCAATTAGATCACTACCCAGTTGGAATTGCAGAGTACAGGACTGAAAAGAGATACCGGTAAATAGAAATAATGGCCTGCATGATTTGTGTGATATGATAGACAACATATCGCCTCCCCAGGTACACACTAACAGGACCCCCACCAATGAATACTTAGACAGCCTCAATCAGCTATCGAATGTAGTGTTAGGGAAACTGCATGGAGAGAACATCAAAGACAAATTAGGAACATAGAATATAGAACATCCAAGTGAGAAGGGACAGGAGGTCTTCTATGCCAACCCACAACTCAAGGAGGAGACCCTATATCAGTGGTGGCGAACCTATGACACGCATGCCAGAGGCGGCACTCAGAGCCCTCTCTCTGGGCACGTGCACCGTCACCCCAGCCCTGCCTCCTCCTGTGGCCCCTTCCTCACCAGCAGCCCCCCTGCAGGAGAGTCGCCCCCGGGTGCGGCCCATGCGGAACAGCACAGCCAAGGACATGGCAGCCGGGCAGCAGAGACAAGACTCCGCCCTCACGCCCCACCACGTGCAGATGATGCCGTGGCCACCATGGTGCTGCTGGGCCACCTGGGTGATCTGCGGCAGGCCATGGAGGCGGTGGGTGGCCGTGGGGCGGGGATGGTATGGGGGGAGCAGGGGGGTTTGGGCACTCGGTCTCTAAAAGGTTTGCCATCATTGCCCTATATCATTTCTGAAAAATGGCTGTCCAGTCTCTTCTGAAAAGCCTCCAGTGATGAAGCATCCACAATTTCTGAAGGCAAACTGTGCCACTGGTTGATTGTTCTCACTGTCAGGAAATCTCTCCTTAGTTCTAGGTTGGTTCCCACTAGTCTAGACATACCAAATTCCGGCAACCATTCTTTGTATGTTTTAGCCTCTAGCCCTCTAGTCGTCTTTGTTGCTCTTCTCTGTACATTTTCCAGAGTCTCAATGACTTTTTTATATTGTGGTGACCAAAACTGGACGCAGTCCAATAATTTGGAGACACAAAATCTCCCATATCTTCTCCCCGACCTGCTTCTAGAGTGTTCCAGGGCTCATGTAATCCCCTTTTGCAACCTTCTGACAATGGGGAAGCCAGATTTACTTCACAGCCATGTTCCTAACTTAACAGCTGCAGGGGTTCACTTAGCAACGGTGCGAAGAAAGTTCATAAAATGAAACTAAAGTCATTTAGGTACTGTCTCACTTAGCAACAGAACTTTTAGGCTCAATTGTAGTCATAAGTCAAGTCTCAACGCTGCTAACACCGGATGTTTTTGCTTTGACAACAGTTGGAGATGCAACCATTTTCTTCTTATGTTTTACTCTTAGAGTTAGAGTTAGAGTTAGATGATGCTGGGGGGGAGGAATGTGCATGAGAGTTTAGCTAGACATAACAATGCTGGACCTAGTGTGTGAACCAAGGTTATTGAAATAAGAGATGATAAGAATTGGCCAGGCTGGAGAACTGGAGGGAGAGCCTGCATTTCAAACTAATTGGAGAATGTGATTTATGACTTTAAATTAGAGGAGGGAATTGTGCTTTGAGACTATGTGCTCAGAGGAGAAGAATTCAGATTTTGGCTTTGACTATGTAAGTGCAGATGCTATGCTTCTCTAATAAAGATTCTTTAAGGTAACCAATGCCTCAAAGTTCTTTGAAGAGTTTCATCTGTCAGAACCATGACATCAAGGACTATCTACAGTTGAACTGTTCCCCCCAATTTTCCTGAATGAAACCACATCCAGACCACTTTGCTTCTAACTCTGTGCTGCAGTGGCTTCTTAGTTAATGCTAAATAAGCAATAAATTTTATCAGTCTTGTTGTGACATTCAATTTGTTTTCAGATATGAATTAATGATGACCAATGAAATTACAAAGACTATCAGTCTATCAGCACCTAGGAGTCTGTCAAACCGGTGTCCTTTGGAGAGCTGTGCTTGCCTGATGTAAGACTGAATAGCAGAGATAAGAAGATGTGTTAATGATACACACACACACACGTACTGCACATAAATATAGCCACCCAGAGTTGTTGGTAACGGAGCTGCCTTAGAAATGGAAAAAACAACAATAATCATGCATAACTATATAAGCAAGATAAGGATACGTTAATTTTGCTAATTCTCTATACTCTGAATTGTGCACTATTCAGCAGAGGGGGGTGGGAATAGATTTATTTATAAATGGAATCACAGGCTAGAAATAGGCCATAGTCCTTTCAACCCCACCAATTTTCTCCTCCTCCTCCTCCGTTCTCACCCACTCCCAAATACCCCCTCTTTAAATCAAAGCTTTGATTTGGGTTCGTTCTGTCCACAAAATGAGTCGGAATGTTACAGGATCGGTTTGGGCCCAACACACAAATTGTGATTGACAAAAACGAAACGTGTTAATACCATGCTTTATGTCCATTGACAGAAAATTTTATCAGCAGAATAGATGAAGGGGTTCTCTCTCTCTTTTAAAGAAAAGAAAAGAAAAAAATGAAATCTGCAGATAGAATGGCTTTGATCTTTCTGATGAAAAGTCTTCTGTTGATAGAGTGGACCTGAGGTTTTTCAGAGGGGGGGGCATCTTTCTCCCCAGAAGGGGAGGGGGTTCCACTTATTGACAAAATGCATGCCTCTGTCCCCAGATGTTTTTGCTTGAGCTGTCAAGTATTCTCCAGGCCTGTCAGGAGCTAATCATGTTGTCATCAGAGAAAATCCATCTTTCGGCAGGATCTTAAAGAGCAGCTGAAGGCATTACAAGGGGACCAACCAGGTTCTTCTCAACGGTTGGCTACAGTAATGCAATTGGTTCAGTGCTTTCAAAGGATCAATGAAGACAAGCATTTTTCTCCCCTTGGAGGTCATCTAGTCCAACCCCTTGCTCAGGCAGGAAACCCTATACCATTTCAGACAAATGGCTGTCCAGTCTCTTCTTAAAAACTTCCAGTGTTGGAGCATTCATCGCTTCTGGAGGCAGGTTGTTCCACTGGTGAATTGTTCTCACTGTCAGGAAGTTTCTCCTTAGTTCTAGGTTGCTTCTCTCCTTGATTAGTTTCCATCCATTGCTTCTTGTCCTGCCTTCAGGTGCTTTGGAGAATAGCTTGACTCCCTCTTCTTTGGGGCAGCCCCTGAGATATTGTTGTTGTTCAGTTGCTAAGTTGCATCCAATTCTTTGCGACCCCATGGACCACAGCATGCCAGCACGTCCTCCACTATCTCCCGTAGTTTTCCCAAATTCATGTTCATTGAGTTGAAGAGAGGATCTAACCATCTCACCTTCTTCCGTCCCCTTCTTCTTTTGCCTTCAATCGTTCCAAACATTAGGGTCTTTTCCAGTGAGTCCTCTCTTCTCATTTGCTGGCCAAAGCACTTGAGCTTCAGCTTCAGAAGAAAATGTTATATGGACAGGTTGCCCAACTCACTCTCAGGGATAAAACCCAATACAAAAACAATAAAAAAGCAATTAACCCCCAAATCCTGGTGACAACAATCAAATGAGCCACTTGATGGGCATCATCCCACTCTGGGGTCCCCAGACCTGTTGGCAAAACCATGTCTTCAGGACCTTGTGAAAAAGTGTCAAAGAGGGATCCAATCTTATCTCTGTGGGAACGATGTTCCACAGGGAGGCAGCCACCACAGAGAAGATCCTTTTTCTTGGTCCCACTAGATGGACCTTCTAAGGAAAGGGGACCTGCTTCCCCACTCTGGTGGGGCAGGTAGATGTGATTGGGAAAAGACAGTCCTTCAAATAACCTGGTTCCAAGTCCTGTACATCTAAGAGAAGAGCAGACAGAGCTGGGGGGTGGAGTTAAATATGTCATCAGTTTAGAGTTCTTGCATTGCCACAACAGATCCAAGTCCAGCCCCTCTTGAATTCTGTTAATCCTTACTTAGTGCCAGTTTAGTGCTGACCATTAGTCAACTAGATCAGGGGTCCCCAACCCCCATTCCATGGATCGGTATTGGGCTGCGGCATGCCAGCAATCAGTCCACACAAACAAGCAAAGCCCCATCGGTGGAAAAACCTCTCTCCACAGAACCGGTCCCTGGTGCCCAAAAGGTTGGGGACCTCTGGACTAGATCCTTGTGTATAGGCTTGAATAAATCTTCTGTGCTGCAACTTAACATGTGGCCCTGATCCTTTGCACTTGACATTAATCTAATAACTAATGGTCAGCATGATTTTTGAAGTTGCAACTTAGCCCTTTTTCAGGTAAGTTGCAACTTCACACAGTCACTAAGTCACAAGTCAAGGATTACCTGTATAGCAACCTCAAAATTCAGTTGGGAACTCTGAGTTTAGGGAGCACCAAGGATGTCTGCAGGGCATGGTCAAAAGAGTCAAGATGGTGGCTGCAACCATGTGATCACGGCTATCACCCCATTGCATATAAAGAAGAGACTCTAGTATGATAGGCACCATTTTGACTACAATCTTTGAAGATCTCCGGGAAACCCTTGTTTACCCCCAACAATTCAGCATCTGTCCATTTTCAAATACCATCCTGAGTTTGAAGACATCAGAAAGAAGTCTCAGTCATGCCAAATATTTAGATTTTGGGTGGGAACTGAGATGTCAGTAACATCCATTGAGGCCACATGGGATCCAGAATCTGTCAATCCCCATCTCTAATCTTCAAGAGAAAAAAAAAGAAGAGAACAAAAGTAACATGTGCAGGAGAACATGTGCAAATGTTAACTTTTGAAGTAAAAAGGGGCTCAAATGAAAACATGAAAACAGAGTTGCCTCACGCCGAGATGGGCGGCAATCAAATTTAATAACAGCAGTGACAATAAACAAACATGTTATTCATGTTCTTTTTCTTCATTGTTTCCTCTCTTTCTCTGTTTGTGTTTTTTTTTTTTTAAATAAATTAATAAGGCCACTTCTCTGACTTTCTCAAGTTTTTAATTGGGGCATCGGGGAGTGCTGCTGCATTTCAGCCCAAATGTTTTGTGAGTTTTTATAGGGCTCTGTTTCCTAAATAAAACTGTCAGCTTTATTGCTGCTTTCATCAAAGTGCTTCATTGTAGTCACACTGACTTCAGGGAAGAAGAAAAGAATGCTGTTGCGTTGCAAATGGCCAAGCCATTGAGACAGAACTGCCCTTTTACATAATGCCTACATAAATCTGTTTATTTGAAAACCTAACCTTGCCAGGAGTTTAGTTCTTATTAACCTCCGAGGCTATTCTCCATCCAAGGGGCTGAATCTCTTCAGAAATGATCCAAACGATCTTCTGATTTCTAGTGGTTTCTATTCTGTCAAGAGATTTCTCTTTCCTTAACCTTCTTCTTGGGCTACTTTAGAATTATTTTCATAAATATTTATCACCTTGCTTGATAGCTGAGAGTGTGCTAGAGTTGTTTTATTGGTTCAGCATCTTTATATTGCTCGGCTCAGAAAATTCCAATGGCAGGGATTGTTATTGATGTCTACAGATGTCTCCTCTTGGGATTTAACTCAAATGTATGCAGAATCCTAAGAAAGTATATACAACAGGAGACTAGAAAGAGTGCAGAGAAGAGCAACAAAGAGGATTAGGGGACTGGAGGCTAAAACATATGAAGAATGGTTGCATGAATACCCCTACAGATCAAATTACTTTTCCTCCTGATTCCCTCTGTACTATCGTTTAGAAGGTTATAGATTCCCCGACGGGGTTTCTTCTACCCCAGTTGGATAAAAGGTTTCGTGGACTTCCGTCCTGTTCTTCGTTACCTACCTTTTATTGGTTTCTCTCTTCGTTGGATCTTCATTCCTCTTTAAAGGACTTTCACTCTTGAGCTTGCTTCCAGACGTTTTTCACACTTACGACCGTTGGTCACATGATCAAAGTTTGGATGCTTGGCAACTGACATGTACCTATGACTGTTGCAGTGTCCAGGAGTCATGTGATCCCCTTTTGAGACCTTCTGACAAGCAAAGTCAGTGGGGAAACCAGATTCACTTAACAACTATGTTGTTAACTTAAGACCTTCAGTGATTCACCTAACAAGAAAGGTCATAAAGTGGGGTTAAACTCACATAACGATGGTCTCGCTTAGCAACAGAAATGTTGATTGTGTTTGTAAGTCAAGGATACCTGTATTTTTCTGTATGCGGGAAAATGTACAAAGCATCTTACATTTTTGCATTATATATTCCAGTCCTCTCCAGCCTTCCAAAACAGACTTCCATAATCACCAGGGTCAGAATCTGGGAGTTGGAAAACATTTGTCCAATGTCATGCTCCATGTATGAGCCAGACCACAATCTCACAAGTTTATTTCAAGGTTAACAATGAGATAATGTTTACCCGAACGCTTTGTCCTGTTCTGGAATTTGTGGACATAGCAGTGTGTACTTCTGAACAATCTGCACTGGGAAGCTGAGATTTAGCTGGACCTGTCCTGAGGTGACATCGTCATAGGCTCCGTATCTCTTGGTCATTTTTCTTGCTTTATTTTTCCCCCTTATTTATTTCACCTGCAACTAGGAGGAAGGCAAGGGGCCTTTCTTTGTTCCAGGAATGAATTACTGACATTGTCGTTTCAAACGAAAGGCCCTTGCTTCGTAGAGGATACTCAGCAGAAGACAAGGGCTGACTTCATCACTTTTGCTACTTACAGTAAGGTTGCCATTAACATCTTTGTGACCTTTGAAAAGCCTCGGCTTCAGTGATGAAACAATTGTTGTATAAAAACAGGGGCTCCCCCCCCAAAGCCAAGGCCTTTAGGAGTCCCTCATAAACCAAATGTTTCTTGAACAAACTCACTTAGGGGCTAGAGCAGTGATGGCGAACCTATGGCATGCGTGCCAGAGGTGGCACTCAGAGCTTTCTCTGTGGGCACACCTGCCGCCACCAACTCACGCAGGTCCATTAGGCGACCGCTGGCGCCTGGAGCGGCAGCTCCACCCAGCACAAAGGAGGTGAAGCAGCTGGCTAGCAAGCTCAAGTAGAAGTGGTAGAGCACACCCCCATGTGCTCGCTGGCCTCTGTGTGCAGAGGCTGATGGTGTCAGGCAGCAGCCACCCCTGCCTTGCCCCACAGCAATGGCACCCCCACTCTACCCCCTGCCTCACCCCAAAGGATGAGCCTCCTGCCCACCACCCCACCCATCAGAGACCCCCTGGATCTCCCCCAATCCTGCCCAGCCCCCACAGCCATCCCCCCCCACGAGCAACATCAAGGTGGCCACACCACACCCGCTCAGTCTGCCCTGACCACCACAGCCATGCCCACCCAGTGGGCCATGCTCACACCGCCCCCTGAGGGGGGCACAATGGTGATGCGGCCCTGGCACTTTGCAATAAATAAGTGGGGTTTTGGGTTGCGGTTTGGGCACTCGGTCTCTAAAAGGTTCACCATCAATGGGCTTAGAGTGTGTTATTCAGTAGAGGACATCACAGTTCAGAGCTTGTGTCAATATCCCTATTTAGGAAACATGTCCATATATGTTCTCTCTGTTTAATTAGATTAGATTAGATAACCTTTATTGTCATATTTTACTGTGGACACAAATGGCACGCATTAAAAATGAAGTTTAGTTGCTTGCTCTCAAAGTATACACATACATAACATACTATATACAACATATGTATAGACCTACAGCCTTACACATAAGTAACATATAAATATTAATCACTGTCCATCTTGATTACATAACGGAAGGAGGAAGTCAAGAGATGGATCAAAACTAGTCCAGATTCCATCCCAATCTCTACATATTTAGAGTCAGGTGAGAGTACAAGTACAATGTGTGTGCACATAACACAAGCCACTTCTGTGTGTCTGGGCTTCCAAACATGCTGGGCAAATTGGGTGCTTATATGTAATGCATACAATACAGGTAATCTTCAATTTACAACAGTTCATTTAGTGACCATTTAAAGTTACAATGGCACCGAAAAATGTGGCTTATGACCATTTTTCACACTTACAATCGTTGCAGCCTCCCCATGGTGTTGTGTGATCAAAATTCAGACACTTGGCTCATATTTATGACGGTTGCAGTGTCCCGGGATCACATAATCCCCTTTTGCGATCTTCTGACTAGCAAAGTCATTATGGAAGCCAGATTCACTTAACAATCAGGTTACTAACTTAACAGCTGCAGTGATTCATGGAACAACTGTGGAAAGAGAATTCATAAAATAGGCAAAAATGTTCACTTAACTAATGTCTCACTTAGCAACAGAAATTTTGGGCTCCATTGTGGTCGTACGTCAAGGGCTACCTGTAATTAATGTGGGAAAAGAAGCTCCGTGAAATTTCTCATCAGGGACTTTTAGAGATCTCACAGCTCTCCTTGTTTTATCAATTGGAAGGCATCTACCAATGGATGTGTATGTTCCATTAGTTCCAATGGATCTACTCTACGTACAGTAGTGGCCAAAATTGTGGAAACCTTTTGGGAAAAGTGTACAGTAGAAATGCCACCTTTGGTTAAGTTTCCACCCATTTTTCTTCTAATTTCTTGATAACCGTAGCCTTGTTCACTTAATAATACTATTTTACATCGCTTTCTAGGCGACCAGTCAACTCTTTGCACCATTGCTTTAATTTTATTACAGTTTATTACAGTTTTACAAGCTCACTTAAATGAAAGAACACAAAAAAAACCAACAACTTGATAGCGATCACACAACACACTGACAAATGTCCTCCTCTCAGCTCCAACACATGACATCAATCACTGAATCCTACTGTGATCTGATTGGCTCATTGCCAAAACAAGATGACACCCGATTGGCTCTCTAAACACTCACGCTCATTGGCGACAATCAGATGAAGGAAAGCTACCTGATATCAACCCAAGTAAGTTGTGCTTCCTTTTTCTGGTTATTTGGCTATAACTTTTCACAGAATACAGTACAGATAATTGAACAAACTTTGTTGCATTACGTTCTTGATTAAATTATCTTTCCATTGATATATAATTTTACAGTACTACTCCCCCCCAAAGTGGTGCTATTAGCCATTCAACCCTCAAATGTACACTTTTCCCCAAAAGGTTTCCACAATTTTGGCCACAACTGTATAGTTGACTGAGTTTGGAGCTCATTGGAAAAATCATAGACAATGTCAGTCAAGGAGATCCAGGTAAGAAGAAGTTGCATTCACAGCCAAGAATGCCTCTTCTTGAGCCAACTGTCCTTGTAATTGCTCTTCCAGGTAGAAATCATTAAACAAAGGAAATAACGATGTCAGGGCGAGGAGATAAATAAGTATCTCTTTTAATAGAATACACAAACAGGAATAATGCTAGGCACCCTGTGATCAGTCAGGTGCCCTCTACAAGGTCAAACATGCCCAAACCGTCTCTTTTGCAGCAGTGATACTAAAGAAATTACCATTTGCACTTAGAAATTCAGCCACATGATTTCTGGCAAGTGTCACTTTCCCCTTCTGCCACATTACATTTTCTAATATTTAGTTTTCTGGCATTTTTTTTTTCATTTCCCCCCTTCTTTCTTGTGCCTATCTGTGTAGATTAGGAAGGTTCTTAACTGTTATCTGTAATAGATTTTGCCAGCAGCAAAATTCATGCAAGCATAATAGAGGAACAAAATGTACTCTGATGAAATTGCAACTATAATTTCCAGTCGCCTGACATTTATTGCATATTGCTATTAGAACTCAAGTGCCTATTTGTTTTGTACTGTGCTTTTATTCTTGAATCACAAATGTATAATGGAAAAAAGATATTTTAAATGCCAAGTTAAGTATCGCTGATCAACACGAGGCACCAAGAATAATCAATATTACTTAAACACACTCCTAGGCAATTAATTTTTAAAGGAATCAAATTGTTGCACCTCATCAAAATTTATAACAATACAATAAAGGATGTTTCATTTTTTATTGTTTAATTAAAAGCAACATTTAGCACTCACCACAGCTAAGTGCTGAAGCATTAGGACACAACATTTCCTGTATATCAGCATGAGATATACAAACAGGACTTGTAGACCATTTTATATTACACGGGTTAATTAGACTTTATTAAATTTCATATGCTTATCAAATTATTGAGCATGATAACTTCAGAACCCCAGAGAAATATTTGTGTAATGTGTACAGCTGTAAATGAGGCATCTTTTGGGGACTTCCATTTAACACAAGTAAGTTGTATAGGAAAACACTTCTTAAGATCTAATGGCAAAGGTCACCCATGGTGACAAAGAGGGAGATTCCAAAGATCACCTTTTATGCTAAGCCATGGTTAAGTCATGGTTTACTGACATAAGCACAATTGGGTACATTTGCACAACATACTAAGCTATGAATCACAATAGTAAGACTGCCATGGCTGAGTTTATGTAATATGCTAAACAAACCAGAAGATAAGGGGTCCTTGGTGCTCTCTGAGCTTGGTTGTTTTCTTGCAGGCGTTTCATGACCCAACTAGGTAACATCATCAGTGCTAGAAGGGAATTGAGATTTGTGGAGAGAAGGAGGAGGAGGACTGTGGGGTCTTTGGTGCTCTCTGAGCTTGATAGTTATCCTGCAGTCATTTCATGACCCAAGATCTATTGTAATAGTCACGATCTTCTCTCACCCCAAGATCGAAGGAGGTACTACTTGTGAAGAGCGGGTATCTAAGTCACGATTTCAACTAGGACTAGGAAAAGGTGTCTTCCGGTACCACTTCACCTAGTAGGAACGGTTTTCCGTCCAAGTATAACCTCTGAATGAAGGTACCACTATTTCGGAACTCTCTGGAACGGGGTCTCTGGATGTCAAGTAACCACATTCTTCTATAAATATCATTTAAGGCAGCTTTCTACAATATAGACATCCTCCTAGTGCAGTGAAATTAATTTCCGTCATGAATTTTCAGCCATACTGGTTGAAAATTGTAGGACCTGATGTTCAATAGCAATAGCGACAGCACTTGGACTTATATAGTGCCCCACCATATTTTACAGCACTCTGGGAGGTTTACAATGTCAGCATATTGGCCCCAACAATCCCGGGTCCTCATTTTACCAACCTCAGAAGGATGTAAGGCTGAGTCAACTTTGAGCTGGTCAGGATCGAACTTCAGGCTGTGAGCAGAGTTGGCCTGCAAGACTGTTCTTTAACCACTCCACCACCAAAGCTCAATCATCTGGAGAACATTCAGCTGCAGAAGATAAGTGCAAGACATTTTTAGTAGGAACATTGCCTTCCACTGAAAATCAAAACCATAAAAGTAGCAGTTAGGTCAAGCCTAAAGATGGCGAACGAGAAGATGCAACAAACTGTTTGAGGCCACCATTAAGAAATAGGCATGTATGTGTCGTGATCTTCATCTGTAGAAGACCATGGAACAAAGCGTCCATTTCTTCAAGCAGCTGGATTGCAGCCCGCCACGTGTCACCGGTGGAACCGCTCCGCACATGTTCTCCGAGGGAGAATATCCGAGTGGCCAAATAAATCCACACTTTCATTATAAAGTGTTTAATACATTTAACGGCATGAAATACAGAGCTCGCGCGTTGTGAGAATGTGTAATTTATGTAATACAATAACAAGCAATAAGCGTGGGTGTTCAAATCTTAATTAAAAGACATTACAGATGATTTACATTATCGCAGAGTGGGCATGAATATATGCAATTGTAACAAAAGGAGAAGAAGAAGAAAAAACAGACACACACACACACGTTATGCCGATCCCACATTCAAATTTAATAAAACATCTTTATCCGCGTTTTTATTGTCAGATGCACATGGCCAAACCTCTTTCGGTGCCTTTGACAATTAGCCAGATATGTCGAAGGAGTCAATATTTCCACGCACACCTGGTCAGCTCCGTAATGAGTCCAACTATTTAGAGGAAGAAAAGCAGGGAATGCTTCTCTAGGAATGAGCATGGAATGGGGATTTGCATAAAATTTCCATATCTTAATTTATGGATGCAAGTTGGGAAACAATTGTTATAATTAAAAACCGGGGTGGGCAACCTGAGAATCTGGGCCACCTGCAGTTCTTGGCTTAATGTCAAAAGCCCCCCACTCAAGAGAACAATTCAGCCCTTGAGTAGAAAATGCCCATCCCTTCCTAATATTCTGCTGGTGGAGGAGGAGGAGGAGGAGAAGAGGAGCTGGAAGGAGACCAAGACTAAAGGAGAAAGGATAGAGATGGAGAGGTGGGGAGCAGATCTATTTCACTTATTTGGGCATTTGCCCAGGTCCGTTCCTTGCTTCATGTTAACCACCAAGTGGTCCTCACCAGATGGACAAAAACCAACCCACCCTAGAAAGAAAGAGAATTCAACTCTGATTTAAGTAGCATTAATGGTGAACAAAAAATAATAATAATGGGGACTTGTGTGACCAGATGGACGTGTACTCGTCTGCTCTCCAAAGAATGACTGTTGAGGGATCATTAAAAAAAACTTTATAAACTTTCTTATGGTTATTTATATTTAGGTTGGACACTGGGTAGGGTTGAGTCAAAGCTATCTGCAAGGAATGGTCAAAAAAGCCATATCTCCACCTGTTATATGTGCCATCCAACTCAGTTCCTGAAGCAATGTCCCAAAGGTGCTTTTTTTCACCTTGAAGATGTTTCATTACTCATTCAAGAAGCGTCACTTCAGGTGAACGGAAGAAGCTTCTTGGATGAGAAGTGAAACATCATCATCATCATCATCATCATCATCATCATCATCATCATCATCATCATAATAATAATAATAATAATAATAATAAAGTTGGAAGGGACCTTGGAGGTCATCGAGTCCAACCCCCTGCTCAGTTCTAGGTTCTTAGTTCTAGGTTGCTTCTCTCCTTGAGCAGTTTCCATCTGTTGCTTCTTGTCCTGCCTTCAGGAGCTTTGGAGAATAGCTTGACTCCCTCTTCTTTGTGGCAGCCCCTGAGATATCGGAAGACTGCTATCATGTCCCCCCTCGTCCTTCTCTTCATTAAACTAGACGTACCCAATTCCAGCAGCCGTTCCTTATATGTTTTAGCCTCCAGTCCCCTAATCATCTTTGTTGCTCTTCTCTGTACTCTTTCTAGGGTCTCAGCATCTTTTTTACATCGTGGTGACCAAAACTGGATGCAGTATTCCAAGCATGGCCTTACCAAGGCATTGTAAAGTGGTATTAATACTTCATGTGATCTTGATTCTATCTCTCTGTTAATGCAGCCTAGCACTGTGTTGGCTTTTTTGGCAGCTGCAGCACACAGCTGGCTCATATTTAAGTGATTGTCCACTAGGACTTTGAGATCCCTTTGATGAGTTCCCCATCTATCCCCTCGTCCAAATCGTTGATGAAGATGTTGAAGAGCATTAGGCCCAGAACAGAGCCCTGGGGCACCCCACTACACACTTCCCTCCATATAGAAGCAGTTCCATTGAGGACCACACGCTGAGTACGGCAGGTCAGCCAGCTACGAATCCATCTGGTGGTGATGCTGTCGGACAAAGTCCAGTTGCCTTTTGAAAAAGCAGCTTTGGGACAACCATGATCTGGGTGACTGAGAATCTCCATAGACGGGGTCTTTTGAGTTGTCGATTTTGTAGCCATTTGTGTCTTATACGTTTGTTTAAAAAGCTTCCAACACATGATTGCAGTCTCCATCTTGGCTTGTTTTTTTCCTTTCTTTTTTTAATCATAGCCCGAAGACACCCCTGATGTGGGCAGAAGCAGAAATGTCAGTTTTTGAGCCTAATGTAGGAAAGAAAGAAGACAGTTTTATCTCCAGTAACCTATGCCCCAAAGTCTTGTGTGTTTTATTAAACCTTTGAAAACAAAGAGTGGCGATAAGGAGGTAAAAAAAAAGGCAACCAAATATCCAATCCATCTTTCCACGTTATACAAGTTAAGGTAAAAGGGTAAACAGTCTAAGTACGATGTAGAATTGAAACTAAAAACAAAAGAAATATGAAAATATGTCTGGAGTGTGTATTATATACAGAACGACACCTGGCAGAAGGCACGTGCTCACATTTGGGTGTATTTTTCTGGGGGGGGTTGCATTTTGCTCTGTTTTTATAAATATGGAAAGAATCTCCTCTCCTACGAGCCAGCTTTTTTACGATCGGTATAATGGCCTGCTTTTTTTCGAGAGGAAACAAAACATTCCTAGTAAATGGACTTTATTAAATGTGGAAAATAGTTTCTCATATTTATTTCAGCACTTGAATAAATGAATAGCATACAAAGCAGGGTAAACACTGAGAGAGCCAAAGTCCCTGTCGGTTCCAGAGTTATAAAAGTCCACCACAGGTCATCCTTGACTTGCAACCATTCATTTAGTGACTGTTCAAAGTTACAGTGGCACTGGAAAAAAATGACTTATGACTAATCCTCATACTTTTATGACTATTGCAGCATTTTGATCACATTGTGTGATCAAAATCTGGGTGCTTGGCAAGTGACATGTATTTATGACAGTTGTAGTGTCCCATGATCACCATTTGCATATGGCTGATGGGCAGTAGAGATGGCTAAGAACAGAACAGAACAGAACAGAACAGAACAGAACAGAACAGAACAGAACAGAACAGAACAGAACAGAATAGAATAGAATAGAATAGAATAATGATAGAATAGAATAGAATAGAATAGAATAGAATAGAAGAGAAGAGAAGAGAAGAGAAGAGAAGAGAAGAGAAGAGAAGAGAAGAGAAGAGAAGAGAAGAGAAGAGGAGAACAGACTAGACTAGACTAGATTAGAATAGAATAGAACCATAATAGACTAGACTAGACTAGAACAGACTAGACTAGACTAGACTAGACTGGACTGGACTGGACTGGACTGGACTAGAATAGAATAGAATAGAATAGAATAGAGAACAGACTAGACTAGATTAGAATAGAATAGAACCATAATAGACTAGACTAGACTAGACTAGACTGGACTGGACTGGACTGGACTGGAATGGAATGGAATGGAATGGAGTGGAACAGAATTTTTTATTGGCCAAATGTGATTGGACACACAAG
Source organism: Protobothrops mucrosquamatus (assembly GCF_001527695.2). Classification (NCBI taxonomy): domain Eukaryota; kingdom Metazoa; phylum Chordata; class Lepidosauria; order Squamata; family Viperidae; genus Protobothrops; species Protobothrops mucrosquamatus. Next base: position 344,340 of record NW_015388938.1, read on the forward strand.
GAATTTGTCCCCATGCAGAAGCTCTCATGTGCATGCAAACAACAAAGGGGGGAGGCAAATTTGCTTAATCACTATGTGATTCATTTAACAACAGCAGTGATTTACCTAACAACTGTAGCAAAAAAGAAAAAGTCACAAAGTCAACTACTGCCTTGC
>NW_015388938.1:344710-346831 GCF_001527695.2 Protobothrops mucrosquamatus
GGAACAGAATTTTTTATTGGCCAAATGTGATTGGACACACAAGGAATTTGTCCCCATGCAGAAGCTCTCATGTGCATGCAAACAACAAAGGGGGGAGGCAAATTTGCTTAATCACTATGTGATTCATTTAACAACAGCAGTGATTTACCTAACAACTGTAGCAAAAAAGAAAAAGTCACAAAGTCAACTACTGCCTTGCATAGCAATGGAAATGTTGGTCCTACAACCGACAACAAAGAGACTCAAAGGAGCATAGAGATCATAGCAATTCAAAAAGCAACCAAGTTACTTTGTCCTGAAGTATAAATATAGTCAGGCAAAGTCAGGCCAAGATGGGATGTTGTAACTGGGAAAACATTTAAAAATAGTAGGCCCTCCACCCATTTGAGGCGTTAGATCACCTCATTGTATCATCTGGGCGGCTGGCTTCATACAATTTAGCAAACCCTAAATCTGGGCTAAGTAAAGACAACCATTAACAATAAGACCTTTTCAGCAAGGGAGGTAATAGAGTAGCTTTCATTGGAGGTGTTTACATGGAAGCTAGGCAGCCATCTGTCAGAGTTGCTATAAAGGTGGATCCTTGCAACAGGCATGAGATCATAGTGGTTGATCGGCAAGGTCCCATGTAACCTTTATTTTATGTGTTCTTACAGTGCTTGCAAGCAATAACTTTCACAAAATAGAAAGCTGTCGCAGAATCCTGGGTTTTTCTTTTTAGTTTTAATCCTGTTTTGAATTAAGCTTTTAATTCAAGAGGCTGGGGCTAAATTTAACCATCCGTGCAATCACTATCCAAGATGCATTTTAAGATATGCCTGTCGGCATTGTCAAAAGCTAATTGGGGGAGAAACAGAGGATGCATACTCAGATAAGTCAATTGTCAAAAACAAATTGGGGAGGGACCCCCAACAAGTGAGCTTCTTGGTCATCGGTTTTAGCCAGCCTGGTTGAAAATGGTTTAAAGGAGAAAAAAAAATCATAGGAGCAAGATCGAGCGGGAAAAGAATTAATTTCAGGCATAGACTAAGAACAGAATCCCAACTGCTGGTCTCTAGAGCTATCAACCCTGCAGGCTAACTCAATGCTTACTGCCAGGAGTTCGATCCTCACCAGCTCAAGGTTGACTCCTTCCACGGTCGGTAAAATGAGGACCCAGATTTGGGGGGGACAATAAGCTGACTCTGTAAAGTGCTTAGAGAGGGCTAACTGGAATGGAAACCTCTCTAACTTTTATGATATGTTTTGGATAAAATCCCTCAATTTTCTTCAGCCTTTAAGAAAGCTGCACAAACACATTCCACAGAACGTTGAGTTCTATCAGGGCTGTCGTTTAATTGAAGATCATTTCTGGTCATATTATGAAAAAAAAGATTTAACAGTTTCTTCTATTGGAGGAGGAAAAGGAGGAAGAGGAGAAGGAGGAGGAGGAGGAGGAGAGGGATGCACATTTTAATAAGACAGGGAATACAATTCCCAGAGCAGATTTAAATCAAATATTTTCCCTCAAAATGGTTAAAACAAAAGCACTCCTGCAGACATTGCGATGTATAATTATTTATTTATACAACGTTCCATTATGAGTTACGAAGCAGATTGGGCTGGAGTGCAGATGACATCAAGCAGAGAAGAGAAGAAGTGGGAAAAGGAACAAAGCAAAGCAGAAGGACCCATACAGTCTCTTTGAAAAGTTGGGAATCATTTTAATTACTCTTCTGGTGGGGGGGAAGCAGGAAGAAAAGAGGAGAAACCACTGGAGGTTTTTAAAAAGAGATTAGACAACCATTTGTCTAGAATGATATAGAGTCTCTTGTTTTCTTGCAGGGCTTGTATTAACCAAATTAGGAATCATCATGACTGTTGCACTGATGATATTACTTAGTGTGGGTAATGAAACGTCTCCATGAAAACAACCAAGTTCAGAAAGCACCAAGACCCAAAGTAGTAGTAGTAGTAGTAGTAGTCGTCTTCTTCTTCTTCTTCTTCTTCTTCTTCTTCTTCTTCTTCTTCTTCTTCTTCTTCTTCTTCTTCTTCTTCTTCTTCTTCTTCTTCTTCTTCTTCTTCTTCTTCTTCTTCTTCTTCTTCTTCTTCTTCTTCTTCTTCTTCTTCTTCTTCTTCTTC
>NW_015388938.1:348452-366303 GCF_001527695.2 Protobothrops mucrosquamatus
AAGCTATTATGTCCATTAATCTCAATTAAAATATGCACCAGATGAATTAATCACTGAGGTCAATTGACTCTAAAACATTGTTGGGGCTTACCAATTAAACACCCACTGGAACATCTAGACAGGCAGAGATGTTTTCCGAGGCTGGGAGGGATGTCAACGCTTTTGGTCGTGGTGTCTCCTGGAAGGATAATCTTAAAAAGGAAAGATAACTTTATCCAAAAATTATATTTGAATAGTGGCACGTGCTTTATAAAATGTGCAAATATTTCAGATATTTCACATGAGGCGGTTCTTGGTGCCCTCTGAGCTTGGAGGTTTTCTTGCAGACGTTTCATTACCCAAACTAGGTAACATCTTCAGTGAGAGGAGGAGGAGGAGGAGGAGGAGGAGGAGGAGGAGGAGGAGGAGGAGAACTGTGGGGTCCTTGGTGCTCTTTTGGTTGTTTTCTTGCAGATGTTTCATTACCCAACTAGGTAACATCATCAATGCTTGAAGAGATGTATGTGGCGAGGAGGAGGAGGAGGAGGAGGAGGAGGAATCCTTGGTGCTCTCGGTTGTTTTCTTGCAGACGTTTCATTACTCAAACTAGGCAACATCATCAGATAGTTCACAATCTACATTTCTCATCTTTCCAATGTGGAGAGTAAAAATTGCAAACCAAGACAGAAGCTGGTAAGATAGGACCAAGAGTATGGATAATTATCTGAAATATTTGCCACAAAGAAGATGGGGTCAAGCTATTCTTCAAAGCACCTGAAGGCAGAACAAGAAGCCATAGTTTGACTCAAACTGTTGAGACTCTAGAAAGAATACAGAGAAGAGCAACAAAGATGATTAGGGGACTGGAGGCCAAAGCATATAAGGAACGGTTTCTGGAATTGGGAATGTCTACTTTAATGAAGAGAAGGATTAAGTGTGACAGGATAGCAGTGTTCCAATATCTCAGGGGCTGCCCCAAAGAAGAGGGAGTCAAGCTATTCTCCAAAGCAGGACAAGGCAGGACAAGAAGCAACGGATGGAAACTAATCAAGGAGAGAAGCAACCTAGAACTAAGGAGAAATTTCCTGACAGTTAGAACAATTAACCAGTGGAACAACCTGCCTCCAGAAGCTGTGAGTGCTCCATTACTGGAGGTTTTTAAGAAGAGACTGTACCATCATTTGTCTGAAATGGCATAGGGTCTCCCGCTTGAGCAGGAGGTTGGACTAGAAGACCTTCAAAGTCCCTTCCAGCTCTATTCTGATTGATAACAATTATGAGGACAGAGTTCTTCTCAAAAAAATAAATAATAATAATAACTGCCTTCAAACCAGCTGCTGCTTACTTAGCTCATTTTGTAAATACCAATGTAATTTTACATTATTTGGACTGGCAATATCAGAGTATCATAGAAAAAAAACCCAACACTATATAACTTGCTTCCTGCTATTTTCATGATAAACATTGAAATATAATATACAACAGCATCTATTTCAACGATTTCATATCGCTTTGATCACCTTTCTTCATTCCCAATTACACATTGTGTACACACATTACAAAGCTGGTGGGGATTAACACAAATCAAAATGAAACATAACCGAATGCTAAAGTGAAAAAAAATGTAATTTTTGTCCAGCGGTATAAGCAATCAGCTGTGAAGAAAAACTACAGCTATTCTCAGAGACAATAAGGAACACATTTTCTAGTCCCTGGGCAAGTTAAAATTCATCACTCTAAACCTACAAGGCAGCCTCTTTAATCGTGAGACAAACATGGTTGAGTAGACAAATAGGTCTTGTCATTTCTGCAGGAGTCTAGTCTGCATCCTTTAGAAATGCCATTTCCAACATCTTTGGCATAAATTGCATCTTCCTGCAATTCCTAGATATTAGATATTTTGGGATATAGTGATGAGCAAAACAAAAAAAAGGAAAAAAAAGAAAAGAAAGCAATATATCATAGAATGACAGGCCTGGAAGGGAGTTTGGAGGTCTTCTAGTCCAACCCCCTTCATTAAGACAGGAGTCCTTATACCATCCGGCACAAATAGTTATCCAATCTTTTCTTGAAAATCTCCAGCAATGGTGCACCCACAACTCGTATATGGGGTTTTTTTTCAACCATCAGAACTGCGGAAGCTTCTTGGATGAGAAGCAAAACGTCTTCAAGGTGAAAAAGCATCTTTGAGACAACCAAGACCTGGATGAGTGAGAACCTCCTTAGACACTTCTATTAGCTTGTACCATTCCATAATAATAATAATAATAATAATAATAATAATAATAATAATAATAATAATAATAATAATAATAATAATACCTACAAATAGAAATAGACTGTGGCAAAGGCAAGCAAGGGTAGTACCAATAGTAATAGGTGCCTTGGGTGCAATCCCAAAACAACTGGAGCACCACTTGAACACCATTGGCATTGACAAATTTGCCATTAGTCAATTGCAAAAGGCAGCCTTACTAGGAACTGCTTCCATCCTGCGATGATATCTATAATACCATCAAACATCCACATCTGCCTATCCCAGGTCCTTGGTAAGGACTCAATAGGTAGACAAAAATGCCAAATCCAGTCTGAACATCTGGCTGACTGTGCGATGATCAATAATAATAATAATAATAATAATAATAATAATAATAACAATAACAACAACAACAACAACAACAACAACAATAATAATAATAATAATAATAATAATAATAATAATAATAATAATAAGGCAAGCAAGGGCAGTACCAATAGTAATAGGTGCCTTGGGTGCAATCCCAAAACAACTGAAGCACCACTTGAACACCATTGGCATTGACAAATTCACCATTAGTCAATTGCAAAAGGTGGCCTTACTAGGAACTGCTTCCATCCTCCAATGATATCTGTAATACCATCAAACATCCACATCTGCCTATCCCAGGTCCTTGGTAAAGACTCGATAGGTAGACAAAAATGCCAAATCCAGTCTGAACATCTGGCTGACTATGCGATGATCAATAATAATGATGATGATGATGATAATGATGATGATGATGATGATGATGATGATGCAGATTGACACTGGAAGACTATTGTTTTATTAAACTTTCTAAATGCCATTGGAAGTCTCTGAGAAGTATCAAACCAGCAAAAATAGATATCATTTCTTTTTACCACTCTTGCTATAACAAGATCAGTTTGAGTAATGCAAAACAGTATTTCTACTTAGGACGATTGATAAGGCATTTATCTAAATAACAGAATAACAGAGTTGGAAGGGACCTTGGAGGTCTTCTAATCCAACCCTTGGCTCAAGCAAGAAGCTCTATACCACTTCAGACAAAAGGTGATCCAATCTCTTCTTTAAAACCTGCAGTGATGGAGCACCCACAACATCTGGAGGCAAGTCGTTCCACTGATTAACTGTTCCCACTGTCAGAAAATTTCTCCTTAGATCCTTAAGAGAGTAAGAAGAATAGAATAGAATAGAATAGAATAGAATAGAATAGAATAGAATAGAATAGAATAGAATAGAATAGAATAGTTGGAAGGGACCTTGGAGGTCTTCTAGTCCAACCCCCTGCTCAGTCAGGAAACCCTATACCATTTCAGACAAGTGGCTGTCCAGTCTCTTCTTAAAAACTTCCAGTGTTGGAGCATTCACAACCTCTGGAGGCAGGTTATTCCGCTGATTAATTGTTCTCACAGGAAGTTTCTCCTTAGTTCTAGGTTGAGGTTTCTAGCTGGTTGCTCTCCACTTGATAGGGACTTCAAAAGCTCAATGTCAAAAATGACTTCATAAAAAAGAACAACAACCCAACAAACCACAACCTCCACATCTCATCTTACTTTTGCCAAGAGATATTCTGTAAGGTAGTTTATAGCTTTGTGCTGAGGGCATTCTGTTCAGACTTTTTTTATTTCATCAGAAAGATACAGGTGTTTTTTTTATATAAAAAACAAAAACAAAAAACAACTGCTAAGCTAAGATGATGAATCTTGTAGAAGCTGCACAACACAAGTAAAAATACCCCAGAGTTTAGGAACAAACAAAGAAGGTCGCAAACTCTTTAATTTTCCAATGCATCGAAATCTATTCAAGCCCATGACAATCTGGATTTTAATCCTGCATATTGTAAATGCTGAAGCCTTCAGGGTTAAAAAAAAACAACACCAAACTTTTTAAATAAGGCTCAGTTTCTCTCTAAGTCAGGTATTAATTAAACTGTGTTATCGTTTTGAACTGAATCTATTATATTATATAGTATATTATTCCAGTCATGAAGGTAACACTGAACAATGCGTGAATATTAATGGAACGCTCTTTTAAAAACAATCAACATTTGTGCTTTTTTAAGGCAGGTTAAAAGCTCTTATTCCATTGTAATTATGATGACTGTGAACATATTCCTACACACATATAAATTTACTGAGGCTATCAAGATTGGATTGAGTAAGTAAAAAAAAGTAATAAATATCCCAGACTTTAATTCAAAGAGTTAAAATCACAGATGATCCATGTATAGTTTACAAGAAGATGCGGTCTATCAGACAATGTCTGAAAAGAAAGAAGCTTTTAATTGAAGGTACTAAAGTATAGGTAGTCCTCAACTCACAACCAAACTGAGCCAAAGATTTCTGTTGTTAAATGAGCCATTTGTCAAGTGAGATTTGCCCCATTTTTATGACCTCCCTTGCAACAGTTGCTAAGTGAATCACTGCCGTTGTTAAGAAACACAGTTGTTAAGTGAATCTCGCTTCCCCCGTTGACTTTGCTTGTCAAAGGTCGCAAAAGGGGGTCACGTGACCCTGCCCAAGACGCTGCAACCGTCATAAGTATGAGTCAGTGGCCAAGCGTCTGAACTTGGATCACGTGACCGTGGGGAATGACATAACTCTGAAAAAGGCTCGCAAGTCCCATTTTTCAGTGGCGTTGTAACTCTGAACGGTCAACTAAACGAACTGTGGTAAGTTGAGAACCGTTTGTCGTGAAAAACTGTATTTTCCAATTCACACAGACCGCAGACCGACCCATCTTTCCTACTTCGTGACGAGGGCTAGACTGAAGCTATTAAAGTGGAAAGAACAAGAAGATCGCTGCAAATTACCTTTGGACATTGCGTTTTTCTTGCAATATAGCTCTTGAAAGCCACGGAAAGCCAGCTTTTGAACTTTGCTCTGAATCTCTGCCTCTGTGGTGAAAATATGAAATATGGTACACAGTCTCGTGTTTTCCTGTTTGACCTTCGTAGAGGCATGTTGCTCACACAGTAGTTTGTTTCATCTTACCACAAGTTGAAGGTAGCATTTGGAAAACCAAATGTGCGCTTAATGGAATGTTGTTTCTCTTATAAATTTGGCCCTTGTTTGTGGTTGCCCTTTCATTATCCCAGGAGCTTCTTAATATTGTTTTGTTACACAACATGATGTGGTTTTGAAGGTGGGGGGGTTCCCCCCTCGTATTGTTATAACATGCCATTAAAAATAGTCTACATATAATTCTTGGTATATATGTGATGTTTTGCTTGGAGAGTGGAGGGAAGTGGTTTATTATTGTCCTCAACAATTCATTTGGAAGTGGCGAACAGAACCTGTTGGATGTCAGACAATTTGGATTGAGTTTCAAACTAGGGAAGCAGTTACCCTATAAATACCAACTTTGTTTTAATTATTCTAGTGATTACCAGTCCAGGACTCGAATCGCATTCATGTCAGAAGCACCAAAGCGCTTCCGGGTTAAAAGGATTGGTTGGTGACATCACCATTGCCTGGGGGATGCCCAGTTGGGAGTTCCTTTCATGTCCCCATCAGGAGCTGGAGCAAAAGACGGTAGTTCATCCTCTCCCACAGCAGCACTCAAGTCTTGAATGCAGGCTTGCTAACCTCCAACTCAGCACCCTAAGCACGCGAGCTTGTCAGGTGGGAAAGATCGGGTCCATACGTGGAAGTCAAATTAAATTGATTTATTGCTAAAAGCCTATGCACAGGAATCTTCTCAATGAATGGTCAGCATCTCCTTACAGTTAAATAGGGGTCAACAGCAGGTTGGACTTAATTCACTTGTGGCTATGTAGAGATTCTAGGCTAATCCCTCTTTTAACTCCACTCCTAGATTCTGCCCCTACAACACGGGTCTTCAAACTTGGCCCTTTTATGACTTGTGGACTTCAATTCCCAGAATTCCTCAGCCAGCGTGCCTGGCTGAGGAATTCTGGGAGTTGAAGTCCACAAGTCATAAAAGGGCCAAGTTTGAAGACCCCTGCCCTACAAGGTCAGAGGAAACACAACTTCCTAATTTGTTGCTGAAAATATTGTTTCCACCTTTTTTCATAAGTGTATTCTTTCTGTAAAAGAGGCTACTGGGGATTTGGGGGGCGGGGCTTTTCTCCCCAAAATAGATTAGAATTTCTTTTCAAATCTCAAACCGCATCCCCAAATAATTGTAAAGTAATTCAAATATCTTTTCTGTGTGATTTTTTTTTTTTTTTAGAAAAATAAAAAAGAACAACCACAAAGAGCCACCACATCCTCGGTGTAAAAAAGCTCAGAATATTGGCGAACAGGTTTCAGGAGAATATTTGTTTAAATAATTGTGAGGCAAAATAAAACATTCCTGCTTTTTTGACTTATCTGTGTCTCCATTACTGTCACTCTTGAAAAAGAAGAAACTGGCTGAAACGGGCTCAAAAATAACTCACCTGCCCCGATATTAACAATATTACAAGATAATGGAATGTTGGTTTTGCCACACAGATACCACCATTGAGATATATGTGGATTTTAATAAAACGCGACACTCCAATTGAGATTTGCAAACATCTTGATACAAGTTATGCACAGAAGGTCAGGTGGAATTCAAGTGAAACAATTGGTTATTTCTGCATCATTTTGTGCTTCTTAACATCCTTTGGAAAAGGAAAAGGTGAAGATGTAGAGCTGAGCAAAGGGGAATATGCACAGGGTTTTAAACTTGGGAGGTTAGGCATGTAGAGTCCTGTGTTGATATGATTCATATTACAGAAATGTAACCGAATGATAGAGTTGGAAGGGACCTTGGAGGTCTTCTAGTCCAACCCCCTGCTCAAGCAGGAGACCCTATAGCATTTCACACAATTGGCTGTCCAATCTCTTCTTAAAAACCTCCCGTGAACTTCTGAAGGGCAGCCTTTGGAAAATAAACTTTGAAATGTAGAACTACACCTCTGCTTTCTTTCAATCCAAGATAGACTACCTTATGGTTCCTTTCATTTTGTTCCAGGTTATACAAGACCTTTACACAAGTGGTTATTTCCAACCGATAATATTTCCAATCTATTTTTCTCTTTAGATTCCCATTTCCGATTGCCTTTGTTTTCTGGGTTAGATTCATCCTTCAAAACTTCTCAAAAGGAAGCTTGTGTGTGTGTGTGTGTGTGTGTGTGTGTGTGTGTGTGTGTGTGTGTGTTTCTCTTAATTTTAACCAGTTTGCAAATACCAACTGTGAAACCAGCTCTGCTGAACAGGTGTGCCTGGTTATGCACGTTCTATATAAATTGTTGCTAATGTTTATACAACAGAACAATAAAACTATAAAAATTTGGCCTGTTCCCGGAAAACGGTTGATGCAGCTGGTCGATAAAAGTGGAGACAAATTGAGGCCAGGTGATGCCTTTATCAGGGTAACATGGTAGGACTGTTGATCTACTAGTTGAGGAAGTTGATTCTTTTTCCCCTGGAATTGTAAGATAAAATCTGGAGTGGGTTTATTCAGAAATGAAGAAGAAGTCCTGGTTCAAACTCTCCGAGTAGGCATGATCTCCCATCACAAGATAATGTAGAGCCAAAGCAAGAAGAATCATTTCAGCCGGTTAAGTTGTTCCGATGCCTCTTCATTTGAACGTTCCTAAATTGTTTGTCCACTTTTGCTGCCTTTTATTTTGTGATAATTTATATTTTACTTTGTTTTCATCGGTATGTAATTCCCCTAGGTGGGAAATTACTCCTGTTATACACATGCTTAACTGGAAAATAAATTGCATTCAATAGGTCTTCTACGTAGCCTTCTTTAAGATTGTATTATGCTTCTCTCCATGTTAGGAAACTTTCTGAACTCAGTGGGACTTGCTCTTGGATAAATAATCTGCATTAATTCATTTATTCATTAGTACATTTCTTCTAGGAGATAAAACTGGTACATACAGTAGCTATGTGTAGCACATTGAACTGAACGATTGTTACATCAGAAGTCTAGAGCATAGAACACAGAATAACAATAGCGTTGGAAGGGACCTTGGAGGTCTTCTAGTCCAACCCCTGTTCAAGCACTAAACCTTATGTAGAAGCTTCCATTATTTAGGATAAACTTGAACTTCAGTTTCTTTAGTCCCCAGTCCAACACTTTAACCACCATTCTACATTTGTGGTCATCTGAAATGTCACTTCACTAATAGTGGTTTTCTAAACATTTATGTCAAGGATCCATACGGTTGAAGAAGAAATTATAGATTTATCAATTGGGTTCGATAATTGAGAAAACCTATAGTACCTTATCCTTCCTTCCACCATCTTTTAAAAATTCATTTACAGCTTATACATGCATTACGAACACATACTCCAACCCAAGGGGATGGAAAAGTTCGGAAGTTCAGAAATGTCACCTACCAAAAAAAAAAAAAAATGAAAGAGAGAGAGAGAAAGCTCTTTTTTTGGAAAAAAGAAAAACAGCCACTGTCACCACTTCACCCCACTCTCCCACCCACCCCCACACCCACCCTGGTAGCAGCTGGGATGCAAAATGGCTGAAAGCCATAAAAATCCATTTTACCACTTCGTACAGTTTGTCAGACTTGAGAAATGGGACTGAATGTCAAAGCCTTCGGGCAATCTGGCCACAATCTGTGGTTCTGTGGTTGATAGGGAGTTGCTCTCGCTCTCTCTCTCTCTCTCTCTCTCTCTCTCTCTCTCTCTCTCTCTCTCTCTTCTTTATTTACAACTCTTTTGATAATAAGCCTTCCAGAACTTACACAGGTTTTGCCCTAGTCGTATCCCATTCAGCTGGATTAGAATACTTCATGGCCCCTTGGATAAATTTGGAGGCAGATGGTCCTTGACATTTTTCATGCCATCAGTCACAATCCAGGCAAGGAAACTCTTTCATCCTTTGTTTATCCTTCACTTAGAAGCCACTACATTGGATCGTTAAACTTTCATTTTTCACCGGGGTTGATTAAGGCATATTACAAGGCAGATGTTATTCAATGCTGGGTTCGCCCTTTCTTTCTTTCTTTCTTTCTTTCTTTCTTTCTTTCTTTCTTTCTTTCTTTCTTTCTTTTTCTTTCTTTCTTTCTTTCTTTCTTTCTCTCCCCCCCTGCCTTAACAATTTACATTTAGTACCAAAATGCTGGCTTTGTACTTGCTCCAATGGATCAGTTCCTATTTCTACAGCTCCAAGGTCAAGCCCTGCTGTTCTGTCAAACAAGTTAAATGTTTCATAAAGTTTGCTTTGTGCTTTTTTTTCCCCCATTCCCGATAACAGGGATCTATCTCCCCCTGTTTACACACTGGCAGCTGCCAACTGGAGCACAAGAACATCTTGGGGGCTACACCACTCCAGTTAGATGAGTTATTACCTGTTATTTAAGATTCTGCTTTTTTGAAAGAAAAAGAATGGATACTGCAGGGGGAAAAAATACAATTCTGATATGAGAGACAAGAGAAGCAGGCTATCACTTTCCATCTCACGTTTTCCCATGCGTATATAATGATCGTTCTTGCAAACTCCAGTCTTACTTCAAAGGAGTTCAGTACAAAATCTGAACACATCCAAGTGTATATTTGCTTTTCTCCAGGTTTTGGCTTACACAAGACTGTACTTATGATTATCTAGACTTTGAAGGATCCTTGGTACACTCAAAGCACCTTTGAGTCAAACTGCTACAAGTTTGCTATTCGTGGACACATGGACCCAGGATAAAATTTAATGATGACTTGGAAGGCCCTGTGGCATTATTCCGATGTTTTTAAAGTGAGAGGAACATGCAACACACAAACAACTGAGACAACGGTGTGCTGCAGCTGCCAAAAAAGCCAACACAGTGCTAGGCTGCATTAACACAGGGATAGAATCAAGATCACGTGAAGTGTTAATACCACTTTACAATGCCTTGTTAAGCCTACACTTGGAATACTGCATCCAGTTTTGGTCACCACGATGTAAAAAAGATGCTGAGACTCTGGAAAGAGTACAGAGAAGAGCAACAAAGATGATTAGGGGACTGGAGGCTAAAGCATATAAGGAAAGGTTGCTGGAATTGGGTATGTCTAGTTCACAGGTCGGCAACCTGCGGCTCCAGAGCCGCATGCAGCTCTTTGAGCCTTCCCCTGTGGCTCCCAGCCTCCTCTGCCATTTGCAGAGAGAGAGAGAGAGGCACTTGCACTTCCCTGCTTCTCTCTCTATCTCTCTCTGTGTTTGTGTTTGTTTGTTTGTTTGTGTGTGTGTGTGTAAAAGAGAGTAGACTCACAGTGTTCTCCAACAAGCTGAAAAGCTTTTTAGGCAGGGCTTCTCCCTTTGCTGCGTCTCTGCAGGAAGCAGGAAGCAGGAAGGGCAGGAGAGAGCTAGCTAGCCCAGCTATGCTGACTCAGGAATTCTGGGAGTTGAAGTCCATGAGTCATAAAAGAGGTGAGGTTGCCTAGCCTTGAGCTGGTTGGAGAACAGCTTGAAGCCAGCTTGCCAGATGAGCAGAAGATCGGAGAGAGGGAGAGAGGGGGGGGAGATAGAGAGAAAGAGAGAGAGGGAGGGGGAGAGAGAGAGAGAGGAAAGAGAGAGAAAGAAAAAGAGTGGGGGAAGAGGACTGGCAGACCAAGGGCAGAAAGAGAGAGAGGGAGAGGGAGGGAGGGAGAGAGAGAGACCCTTTTGAGTCATAAAAGAGCCAAGGTTGCCTACCCCTAGACTAGATGACCTCCATCATCATCATCATCATCATCATCATCATCATCATCATCATCATCATCATCATCATCATTATCATTATCATTATCATTATTATCATTATTACTATCATCATCATCTTTATGAATTGTTTGTGCTCATGGAATTGTGGATTTTCAACCTGGAAAGGCTTTAGAATTGCTTCAGCCACAGAATGCCTATGGAAATTCTCAGTCATCCGGGTCACGGCTGCCTCACAGGTGCTTTTTGAAAAAGCCCTTGGATTTTCTTTGTTTTTCCTTGAAGACATTTCGCTTCTCGTCCAAGAAGCTTCATCGGTTTAGCCACAGAAGTAGAAACGCAGTGTAGACACTCACCCACGTTGCCTTTTGCTGCTTAGATTTCCTTTGCAAACAATCGGATCTGAGCTGCAAAATTCCAGAGGACCATTACACGGTGGGGAAAATGCCAGAGTTGACTGTATCTCTTTGCTGCTATCAAGTGGTCATCTGCATTTGCGTCAGCTCAGGCTGGATAGCCTTCTCTGAATCTAAAACAAACTTGCCATCTCTAGGAAAGTCAGTGTGAGCATCGTGCTTTGAGCTGGGAGAAAAGTGTTTTTATTGCCTCTCCACAAACACATTTCATTGTCTGAAATCAAATGTTTGCATGAAAGCAAGCAAAACATTTATTACAAGTGTCTGAAAGTTGTTATGGAAATGAACCGCTTTTAGGACAGGGTGTCCTTGCCTCTGAGAATAATGGAAAGTCTGTTCTTATTGTGACTTGAATAGTTTGGGGCAAACAATAGCAAAAAGTGCTTTTCTCGATCCTGAATTGTATTCCCTAATTGAAAGGCTAGCATTTGTGAAAAGTACATAGATTTTTTTTATATATATGAATACCTTAGCAGTGACATGCTTGAGGGTTTTTTCCCTTCAATATCCCAAACAAGCCAAATAAAGTTAAGATGCTTTAGAACAAGGGTCCCTAACCCCTGACCCTGGTCCACAGTCTGTTCGAAGTGAGCCATGCAAGCAAGCGAAAGTAGCGTACAAAATTACTCTCCTCTCGGTCCATGGTCCCTAGGGCCCAAAAGGTTGGGGAAAACTTGTGTTGCAGAAAACGTGTCCCTTCAATAAAAAAACAAAACAAAACTCCAGTCATTCATAACCATTGGCCATGTAGGCTGTTAAGGTGCAATATATCAAAGGAGTTAGAAGATCTTCTCACCATTTCTACACAAGCTTTAGAACTCTAGACAGAATGAATTATTGTGTGAATCTGCTTCTATTTTATGGGAATATGGAAGACTTGAAGCCGTTAAACAATGATCCTTAAATTTTGCTTACTCATTACATAGTTTACCTTGAGAGATCCGGAAATGCAATTCTTGCTTAAAGAATATGCAACATTCGTTGACATATTGCAGTGCATTTTGGTGGGAGGAATCCCCTGAGGTTGGTGTGGCAGGAATTGGTATATCCCAGTGACTCTCTGCCCGACTGAATTGCCCTGACTGATGAAGCTGCTTGCATGAGCAGTGAAACGTCACAAACTAAGAAGAAAAATTAATCCGTTTGCCATGATTCAATCTTCAGGCACCTTTGCCTGAACGACTGAGAATCTTTATCAACATATTGCTTAAACTAAGTTTCTTCTGGGGACCACATTGAGGTGGACATAGTTGGGACATCTCCATGTCCTCTTTGCATTGAGGTCACTGGCAGATCTGATAGATCTCAGGTTTAAAATACTTAACCCCCTAATTCATCCTCCTTTCCCCAAGATTTTATCCCCTTCTCTTCAATCCTTTCAACGTTTGGCATTCCTGCCACCCACCCTCATACTCCCCACCAAGAGTAACCATAAGATGGTCCTAAAGCAAGTTTGTAGGACAACCCATTGTTATTACCTCTCTTGGTAACCTTTATCCAAGTATGCATAAGATGAGATGAGATGAGATGAGATGAGATGAGATGAGATGAGATGGTGAGGTGAGGTGAGGTGGGATGGGATAGGATAGGATAGGATAGGATAGGATAGGATAAGGCAAGGCAAGGCAAGACAAGACAAGACAAGACAACCCTTATTGTCATTTTTTACTGTGGGCACAACGGCACACATCAAAAATGAAATTTAGTTGCCCGCTCTCAAAGTGAACACATACATGACACACACCTAAACATACTATATACAACATACGTATAGACCTACACCCCTACATATACATAACATATGGATATTACACACTGTCCATCTTGAATATATAACGGAAGGAGGAAGCTTGAGAGTTCACAAGGTTTATACTGCGTGGAACGAAACTGTGGCTGAATCTGTATGCTCTGCTTCGGATAGGAAGGCCTCTGAAATATATTGAGATCTTTCCGAGATAATGAAGTTTTCTTGTCAGCATCAATGCATTGAAGCAAAAGTTATCTACTGCATATCGCTTGGCTAGAATCCAAATTATTTTCAAAAGAGAGAGGAAAGAAAACCATCCTCATAGCCAATTAGAAGTATCCAGCAGAGAAGAAATGTTAAGAGAATCCACGAAAATGGAAAGTGTGACTGGGATGGTGGGAGATCCTCTGAAGTGAGTCAACCTGGAAGGTGCTTATTTACCCAGTAAAAGTTGCACGCTCACAGAGAACATAGAAACAAGCTGCAAGATCTCACCACTGCTCTTTCCGAAGCAAGAGATTGGGCTGGAAGTGGAGAAAAACCTGATTTATAGGTTCAAAACAGGTTTGGGTAAATAATGGAAGAAAAGGGGAGCATCTGGAGGCAATATCTCTTCTGTGAGGTCTTGGGTGTTCTCTGAACTTGGTGGTTTTCTTGCAGACATTTCATCGCCAAGAAGAAGAAGAAGAAGAAGAAGAAGAAGAAGAAGAAGAAGAAGAAGAAGAAGAAGAAGAAGAAGAAGAAGAAGAAGAAGAAGAAGAAGAAGAAGAAGAAGAAGAAGAAGAAGAAGAAGAAGAAGAAGAAGAAGAAGAAGAAGAGAAGAAGAAGAAGAAAAAGAAGAAGAAGAAGAAGAAGAAGAAGAAGAAGAAGAAGAACAACAACAACAACAACAACAACAACAACAACAACTGTGGGGTCCTTAGTGCTCTTTGAGCTTCCTTGTTTTCTTGCAGACATTTCATTGCCCAACTAGGTAACATCAGCATGCTAGAAAGGAGCGGGGTTTGTGAAGAGGAAGAGGAGGAGGATTGTGGGGTCCTTGGTGCTCTCTGAGCTTGGTTGTTTCCTTGCAGACACTTCATTTCCCAACTAGGTAACATCATCAGTGCAAAAGAGTGGGGGTTTGTTCCCTGTTTATATACTGTAGCTTCCCCTTACAGTGTTGCTCTAGGAATGGTTTTCTCCTTAATAGTTCCTTGAAAGAACTACCAAGGAGAAAACTCTCTGCCAGCAACACTGGCAGGGCATATCCTCACACATTCCTGCCCTGATGATGTTACCTAGTTGGGTAATGAAATGTCTGCAAGAAAACAACCAAGAAAGAGTACAAAGAAGAGCAACAAAGATGATTAGGGGATTAGAGGCTAAAGCATATAAAGAACGGTTGCAGGAATTGGGTATATCTAGTTTAATGAAGAGAAGGATGAGGGGTGACATGATAGCAGTCTTCCAATATCTCAGGGGTTGCCACAAAGAAGAGGGAGTCAAGCTATTTTCCAAAGCACCTGAAGGCAGGAAAAGAAGTGATGGATGGAAACTAATCAAGGAGAGAAGCAACCCAGAACTAAGGAGAAACTTCCTGACAGTTAGAACAATTAACCAGTGGAACAATCTGCCTCTAGAAGCGGTGAATGCTCCAACACTGGAAGTTTTTAAGAAGAGACTGGACAGCCATTTGTCCGAAATGGTATAGGGTTTCCTTCCTGAGCAGGGGGTTGGACTAGATGACCTCCAAGGTCCCTTCCAACTTTACTACTACTACTACTACTACTACTACTACTACTACTACTACTACTACTACTACTACTACTATTATTATTATTATTATTATTAATTAATTAAGTTCAGAGAACGCCAACTCTGAGCTACAAATATTTTCTTCCATAAATATTTCTTCTCTGAGGCAGGTTTTGCATCCTGGTGAATTATGAAAAAAATCAGAACATATTAATTATAACAACTTATGTCCTCCAGCTCAGAGCCAGACCTTGGAAGTTTTTCAAAAGTTTTTCTTGCAAATCCTTCTTAAGGGTTGGTGTCTGGGATAAATTATTCCCGTGAGGTCCCTGACACATCTCAGCTCCTCAGAACCACACAAAGAGAACTAGAGGTAGGTAGAACTAAAAAGAAAACAGATCTACGCAGGAAAAAAATATATTATTTGGGGGGAAAATTAAATACTTTCACCTAGCGTTCCTTGGCTAATTATCATCCCCTTCTTTGTGGCTTAAGTAACTGCTCATTTAGATCCGCGAATGATTGCTCAGAGATTAGGGCACAGGGTAAATCTTTCTGCTGGGAATAATCTACTTATGCTACTGTTTATTTGAAGCAGTGATAAACATAGAGATTCAGGCTCCATATGTGCCAAGCCAGAAAGAGAAAAAAAAAGGGGGGGGCGTGATAATTAATGAAGTCTCACATTTTTGTCAATAAATTATTAACTTCAGCTGCAATTTCATAATTTTCATTAACGTAAAGCTCCATCAGAAGGGAGTAAACACACATCACAATCCATTTTAAGTAGGCGGCATTGAACACCTTACTTGCTTGTTTAACATTATTGCCATTTCATCCGCTGGGAATGGGATTTTGTGCCCCATTATTTATCATTTACGAAAATTAATTATGCTTCTAATTAACAGCAGGCAAACAAATTATTACTCAAGGAGTTATTTATTCAGCAGCGAGACAGAAGCATTTGCATCGTACAGGATATAAATGCTTCCCCTTTTCTATTCTTTTTGTTTTGGGGGAAAAAGCTCTCTTCTCACACCCCTCCTCTCGTTTGTGATTAATTTACTTCCCCTAAATTCTAAGGTTCATTACAGTTTGTTTCCAAAATACATCTCAAGAGGTTGGGAATTATTCATCTGGCAGTCGTTCAATTATTTAATTAAAAATACACAATATCAACAACCTTATATGTGCATTAAACCAGAATTTTGCACGGAGCAAAATAAATGAAACCCTTGACAGTAACAAAAGGAACAAGAAACTTTAATCTGGATTAATTCGTAAATTCCTTTTTATCCATTCTATCAATCAGAAATTTTAGTGGCCCATCCCTTAATTCTGTTCCTCATTTTTTGGACAATGAAGAAGACTGCAAGATATGTCAAGAAACTCTTAAGATTTCCCCCACCTGCTGTAGAGTTTGACCGCCAATTGATGTTTTAGGAGCTGAAATTGTTTATTTAATGAAAGTCATTATTTGACCCATGAAGGAATGCACGAAAGAGGGATCCAGTGATTCCAGGATGAAACTCATAGCACAAGAGCATCATCTATTTCAGTGTTTCTCAACCTGGCCAACTTTAAGATGGGTGGACTTCAACTCCCAGAATGCCCCAGCTTGCATGGTATGTCCAGTATTGGCATTTTGTGGACTTCAACCCCCAGAATTCCCCAGCTAGCATGGCTGGCTGGGGAATTCTGGGAATTGAAGTCCACAAATCTTAAAGTTGTCAAGTTTGGAGACCCTTGCTTGATAGTTAAGTTTTTGGTGTATTAAATGTTCACATCTAAAGTTGTCATTCAATGAGAAACACGGATCTACTTATTGACCAAGATATGCACATTTAAACCAGGTCACTGAGAAGAGGAGGGAATAGATTTCAGGAGGTCAATGGGGTCCAGTTTCACAGAATGACCTGAAACAAACTACTAGGCTACTGTTTCTTTGTATCAGCATATATTTCTAGCTCAAGAGTTCTACTTCTTCAGTAAAAATCCATTCCTTAAAAGGCCTATTTGGAGCCATCGCCAAAGCGGATCAATGCAACACAAATAATCCTCAATTTACAACCATTTGTTTACTGACGAATGCCGAAAAAAAGTGACCACTTTTCACACTAATGACCGTATCCCCCATAATCATGTGATTAAAATTTGGATGCTTGGCAACTGGCATGTACTTATGACGGTTGTGGCATCCCAGGGTCATGTGACCCCCCCCTTTTGCGACCTACCTGACCAGCAAAGTCAATGGGGGGAAGGAAGCTGGCTGAGGAATTCTGGGAGTTGAAGTCCACAAGCCACAAAAGGGCCCAGTTTGAAGACCCCTGCTCTAAAGAATAAAAGGGAAGACATTTGGCTCACAATCATCTCGGCGAAGGAGGTACAATAGAATTAGTGTATGAAAGAGTATTAAAAAAAAACTCCGCCATAAAACCTACCACTGAGTGCTCTGATTTTATAATTACCATGATCCGCTCTTATGATACATCACTGCTAGAGCCGTAGATGAAACAGGAATAAATCATAGTTATTTATATTCCAGTAAATCATAGGAGAAAGTATCACAAGGAGTTATAATTCACATTCCCATCAGGACATAATTATACATGCATTGCCTTACATTTTTAGCATAGATATATCAGGAGCGTGGTAATTCATTACTCAATGAGAAGAAGAATCAAAACAAACGTGTGTGTGTGTGTGTGTGTGCTTGCCTGCTCTTAGAATGCTAGCAGTGTCATTTAAGTAAGGAGAATAGGGCCGCCACTGTAAAACTACCTATAAATTAGCCTAATACATTTTAATTCAGCAGTCTCTTGGGAAGCCGTTTTCAAATTCATGACCCTGTTAAAAGAGTATCTGACATGGTTGAATAAGATGCACTGTTAAGTCCAGTATAATTTCTCCTTTACTTCTTTTGAGGAAGGACATTTTTGTAAACAATGAATTCTGAAGTCTGTAAGGTATACCAGAGAAATAAAACTCTTATGGGAGTAGAAAAGCTGGATTCAAATCCTCATTTAATTAAGGAGTTAATAGGTTAATTTACATCTTGAT
>NW_015388938.1:366403-396785 GCF_001527695.2 Protobothrops mucrosquamatus
TCTCTCTCTCTCTCTCTCTCTCTCTCTCTCTCTCTCTCTCTCTCTCTCTCTCTCTCTCTCTCTCTCTCTCTCTCTCTCTCTCTCTCTCTCCTTCCTTCCTTCCTTCCTTCCCATGGCCATGGGGTTACTCCGACAGTCGTAAGTGTGAAAAACATTCATAAGTCACTTTTTTCAGTGCCGGTTTAACTTTGAACAGTCACTAAACGAATTGCTTAAAGTCTAGGATGACCTATATACAGTATGGTTCCTGCCCCCCTAAGAGCAGCACGTTTAGCAATTTCTTACGCATTTACCTCAACATGGATCCAATGTTCAGTCAGTGGGTTGGGGAACCCAACCTCTCTCCTGCCTTTATCCCTCCTTCTCCCAGCCTGCTGCCTCACATGCTTTCCTCTGATAAATAGCTCATTTTGCAATCACTATCATATAATTTAGCATGTTGACAGGTGCATAAACTACACATGAGCTTTGTATAAATATTAAAGAGGCTTTCTCCAAATGAAAGCTTCCAAATGAAACACAGTTCTTTGGCTGTTTTTTAATAGCCTTTCTTGGAAGGAAAAGGGGGTGGGGGGGGACAGGCAATTGCTGGAGTGGCAAAGGCTCAGAGCAATTTGCTTTGATTGTATTTGGGGGTCTGAGATTGCCAGCTTCGGATATTAACCAGCCTTTTATGGGATGATGGACTGTTGCTATTCGGCTCCCATCCAGGTTTCTCTTGGATGACTGTTCCTACATGAGGAGCCGGTGGCCACCATAGTCAAGGTTGTGGTCGTTAGTTGCGAAGTCGTGTCCGACCCATCGCGACCCCATGGACAACGTTCCTCCAGGCCTTCCTGTCCTCTATCATCTTCTGGAGTCCATTTAAGCTCACGTCTACTGCTTCATCCAGCCACCTCATTCTCTGTCGTCCCCTTCTTCTATTGCCCTCGATCTTTCCCAGCATCAGGCTCTTCTCCAGTGAGTCCTTCCTTCTCATTAGGTGGCCAAAATACTTGAGTTTCAACTTCAGGATCTGGCCTTCTAAAGAGCAGTCAAGGTTGATCTCCTCTAAGACTGACCGGTTTGATCGCCTTGCAGTCCAGGAGACTCGCAGGAGTCTTCTCCAGCACCATAGTTCAAAGGCCTCCATTCTTTGGCGCTCAGCCTTTCTTATGGTCCAACTTTCACAGCCATACATTGCAACTGGGAAAACCATGGCCTTGACTATACGCACTTTTGTTGGCAGGGTGATGTAGCCTTTGCAAATTGCTGGATCAGGAGAGTCACCTCACAGCCTTGGATAGATCTCTGTTGGACTATTGCAACCCACTCCACGTGGGTCTGCCCTTGAACCCATGCAATACTGACAACTAGTGCGGTATGCATCGTTGTTTCAGAAAAGCACCTTTGGGACAACCATGACCTGGATTATCGAGCATCTACGTGGACACCAGCTGACATCATTAAGTTTGCATCTAGTTCTATGGATAAATCCTTGACTTATGACCACAATTGAGCCCAACATTTCTGTTGCTAAGTGAAACATTTGCTAAGTGAACCTTGCCCCATTTTACGACTTTCCTTGCCAGAGTTGTTAAATGAATCCCTGTAGTTGTTAAATTAGCTAAACTGTGGTGAAGCGAACCTGGCTTTCCCCCGTTGACTTAGCTTGCCAGAAGGTCACAAAAGAGGATCACGTGAACCCCGGGATGCTGCGACCGTCAAAAATGTGAGTCAATTGCCAAGCGTTTAAATTTGGGTCACATGACCATGAGTGCTACAACAGTCACAAGTGTGAAAAACGGTAATAGGTCACTTTTTTCCATGGTAACTTTGAACAGTCACTAAATAAGTTGAGGACTATTTGTGCCAAAGTGGGGTCTTAGGGCCTGAGTACAGGTAGTCCTTGCCTTACGACCATTCATTTAGTGACTGTTTGAAGTTACAATGGCGCTGAAAAAAGTAACTTAGGATTTTTTTTTCACTTATGACCATCGCAGCAACTCTGCGTTGACAGGATCAAGATTTGAGCACTTGGCAACTGGCATGTTGGTTTATGATGGTTGCCGTGATTCTGGGGGATCACGTGACCGCCATTTGTATCCTCCCCAGCTGCCTTCTGATAAGCAAAGTCAATGGGGGAAGCCCGGTTCGCTGAACAACTGTGGCCAAAAAAAGGTCGTAAAATGGGGCGCAACACCCTCCGCAGCTGCCTTGCTTAGCAATGGAAATTTTGCGGCTCAGTTGTGCTTGAAAGTCCAGGGCAACCTCTGTTGTCAATAGAAGCTCTGCCCTCTTATCCCAAAGATGCTTTTTTTTTTTTTCAGGAGGCAACTGGACTTTCTTGTTTTTCTTTGAAGGCCTTTCGCTTCTCCTCCACGAAGCTTCTTGGAGAAGCTGAAGAATCTTCTTGGATGAGAAGTGAAGCATCTTCAAAGAAAAACAAGAAAGTCCAGTTGCCTCCTGAAAAAAAAAAACATCTTTGGGATAACTGTGACCTGGATGAGTGAGAGTCTCCATCGACACTCTGCTGTCTTATATACCTTGACAAAAGTCTCCTGCTTTTTTTGACCATCCCACCCCATCTGCTCCGTGAATGTTCCCAGTAGGGTCAGCGACATGTGTTTTATTCTCTATTCTGTGGATTATTTTGGGGTTGTTAAGTAAATCTGCCTTCTCCATTGACTTGTCAGAAGTTTGCCAAAGGGGATTCACACTGCAACCTTCATAAATATGAGTCAGTTGCCAAGCCTCTGGATTTTGATCACGTGACCATGAGGAGCCTGCAATGGTCATAAGTGTGAAAAATGGGGATGTCACTTTTTTCAGTCCCGTTGTAACTTTGAACAGTCATTAAACAAACTGCTGTAAGTCAAGGACTAGTATTTACTTTGACCCAGCAGCTACCTACTAAGACCAATGGGGATTATTTGTCTCGATCTTTCTAATAGGGAACCTAGGACCATCTCTTTACAAAGAATTTATCTTTGTAAAGGGGCTTCCGTAGAATGAAATATCTATAGGTTTTGCCCCTTGGCAAAAGGGGGTTTCCTCCCACACCTTAAGAAAATTAAGGCACTAGTAAAATAACATAAACCTCCAGAAGCAAGGAGCAGATCATTTTTTTCCCCCAAGGTGCTTCTGACTTTCGTAGTGAGGGTTTCATGATACACAGTTTCCATTCTATTTCATTCATCTCTCTCTTAAAACATAAAATTTCACCAACTGTAAATGTCAACTCTTTTCTTTGTTATTTGCTAATGCCATTTTAAAAATCTCAAATTGTTTGCTTTGTTGAAGGGCTCAGAAAGCCCGGAGCATTCTTTATTTGTATTTTACTACCAGACATGCTTCAGTTTTCTTTTTTAACAAAGGTAAAGTAATATACATATATTTTTTTTTAAAAAAAAAAATCCAACTGAAATGGGATTTAAACAACAGAGTGAAGTTTGCCATTATCATAAACGTGTGAAGTGCTTTCTGAATAATAAAATGGATCAGAGATTCGGGATAATTCAAACGGAAATGTTATGTTCAGCATCAGAATTAGATTACGTTAATGTAGTTCATTTGAAATGGTTTAAAGGCCATGGGAAGCGCGAAGGAAGAATCTGTATCATAACTTTGAATAAATAGATTGCGGCATTTGTTTATAATAACAGTGCGCCAAACAAATCTATTACTGAACTGCTGAATGTAGCAATATATTACCGCTGTTATTAAATCTCCTTCTGTGTGATGATAAATTATAGATTTAATTAGACGCCTTCCCTGGGTACATAACATGGGCATCAGTCAGGGGGAGGGACAGGAGACATTGCATAGGACGTCACATGCTTCACGGTGTCATTGCACAAATAATGCCAATTATGTGATCTGCATAATTTCTTTGACAATCTCGTGATGCAGAAGGGATCATTGTGACATGTACTGGAAGTTATATTTATGTGAAGATTTTATGGTTTGATATCTATTTGTACACTGCCCAGAGTCGCTCTTGGAGGAAGATGGTCAGTTTCTAAACATGATATATTAAATAAACAAACAAACAAACAACAAGCAAACTTAGGTGACCTTCAGATAGATGGATAGATGATTGAGAGAGAAGATAGATAGATAGATAGATAGATAGATAGATAGATAGATAGATAGATAGATAGATAGATAGATAGATAGATAGATAGATAATGATGGATGGATGGATGGATGGATGAATAAATGGACAGACAGACAGATAATGATGATGGATGGATGGATGGATGGATGGATGGATGGATGGATGGATAGATAGATAGATAGATAATGATGGATGGATGGATGGATGGATGAATAAATGGATGGAAGACAGACAGACAAACAGATAGATAATGATGATGGATGGATGGATGGATGGATGGATGGATGGATGGATGGATGGATAGATAGATAGATAGATAGATAGATAGATAGATAGATAGATAGATAGATAGATAGATAGATAGATAGATAGATAGATAGAGCAGAGCAAGGTAGATTCAATAAATAGAGAGGGATAAGATATGGAGATTAGATGATTGAAAGAAAGAGAGAGAGAAATGAAAGAAAGAAAGAAAGAAAGAAAAAGAAAGAAAGAAAAAGAAAGAAAGAAAGATTAGAGAGAGAAAGATAAGATGTGAATGGGCGACAGATTAGATGATTGAGAGAAAGAGAGAGAGAGATGAGAGAGAGAGAGAGAGAGAGAGAGAGAGAGAGAGAGAGAGAGAGAGAGAGAGAGAGAGAGAGAGAGAGAGAGAGAGAGAGAGAGAGAGAGAGAGAGAGAAATACGGATGGGGAGAAAGAGAGATTAGCTATGGAGGGACCTTTATCAGATGGAGAGAACTGCAACAGGTTTTGGATCAAGATTTGAACCTGGAAAGAAAAAAATAAGCTTGGATTTAAATCACCACACAGCAATGGAAGTTATTTTTTTTCCCTTGAGTTCACCCACTCCATCGATAGATAGCACAATTTACGATAATACTTTAGGAATCTTTCTCTGAAGCAAGCATAGAACGGTAGAGTTTGAAACAGCCTTGAAAATTATTTATTTGCAATGCTACATTAAGTCAGCTCAGGCGTATAGTCAATAGGAAGCCTTTTTGAGAGGATTTGCATTCTGAGCTTTTGGATGTTGCTAAAGCACAATTCTTAGTGTACCTCATTATGGACCATGTAAGCTCATCCCCTTTTCGATGAAGGTCTCCCAAATTTAATAGATTCCGTCTTAAGTCTTTCTTCCATTGACTATTATAGCATTCTGACTCTGCTCTTCTAATTTCTCGCCATCAATTTCTTGATGACTATCCTTTGACTTGATTAAATCTATCCATCTGATTGGATGTCAAAAACGACTCGAAGACATATAATCAATCATTCTTATTATTTTTTACTTACACATCCAGTTTTGCTTCTTGGAAAGAATCCTGTCACATCAGTGGCCCTACGGCTCTGCTTTCAGATAATTATTGGGCTTGCTTGGAGGGTTTTTTTTTTTTCTTCACTGCCAGAAATAAATAGTGGCAATTAAGTATGTTGATACAAATCCCTTAGCAACTCAACAGTTGATGTGTAATAGTTATCTCTGGAGCTGGGGCTGTTTTTTTTTTTACAAGTGCACCTGCATACCTTGTTTTTCTTTTTCACCAACCTTTTATGCGGTTGTTGTGTTATCTGCTTGACGATCCAGTCAAAGGACTATAATCAAATGTATTCTTTCAATTAAGGAAATATCCCTTTCCGTTATAACGTCTCATTTCCTGCTCCAGAGAACTTCACCCATGCAGTTTTACTAAACAGGGGCAAAAAATTATCTAATAAAACCTTTATTATTATTATTATTTATTTGAATCCTTTGGTATGTATTGTTGCTATTTTCATTTAATTTGATTTATTTTTTATAAAAAAATTACTGTATAAAGATAATTAGCGCTGCCACCATTAACCCATTTATTCTACAAACTGATTGCAAAAAAGGCTGTGGAATTTTATTTGCTTTTATTCCATTTTATGGGATTCCTTTTAGTGTCGGGCACAAAGGATCAGGATCATACGTTAGCACAGAAGATTTATTCAAGTCTGCACACAAGAATCTGGTCAATTAATGGTCAACAATAAATTGGGGATAGATAAGGAATTCAAGGGGAGCTGAATCACAGAATCGTAGAATCATAGAATCATAGAATCACAGAAGCATAAAATCATAGAATCATAGGGTGGGAAGGGACCTTGGAGATCTTCTAACTTGGATCCTTTATGGCAATGTAAGGATTCTAAGCTGATGGCATGTTTAACTCCGTCCCCCAGCTGTGCCTGCTCTTTTCTGACAGTTGCTAATTTTGACTCCAGAAAAGATGCTTTGGACCATGAGAGACTGTGATTGAAACACCTTGTCTGCAACTCTTTAAAGTAGCCATGTCTTCATCTGAATCCATCCCTGGACCATTATAAAGCCCGATTTCAAGATATATATCAGGACAAAAATGACCGAAAGAGCCAAAGATTCAATTAATCACAAGTGGCTGGGGGAGGAATCCTCCCTTGTCATCTTGCAATCCCTTCGCCTACCCCACCAGCTTTATCATTCTGCTTAATCTAATTACACATTAATTTCTGGAGAGATTTTTCTCATCACATATCCCATAGGCAAAGACCAGGAGTTCCAAGAGAAATAATTTCTGACATTAAATGGAACCTTCATACAATATATTAGTCTACGAATCCCTGACTTCTTTTAAATATGCTACATAACATTTAAAGAAAACTGATTAGAATAATGGAAAGTTTGGTCTCCTTAATGCACTCTAATGACAGTTTTAAACCACATTTTTTTTGTTAAATGAATATGTTGGCAGACATTATGGTTATTTTCCAATAATGAGATCTTAAGAATCAAGGGAGATTTTTTTTTTTTAAATGATGTGGCTGAGCAATCGTACTTAAATTTTACGCTCTTATTCTCTGGGTGTTGCATGCATAATCTTAATAACACACCAATTTAATCAAGTTAGCTACAGTACCTTTGCTATCATTTAATTGACTGTGCTTTATATCTTGCATATTTAATTCTTAGATTATTGAAAAATGTAATGGCTTTAGTCCCTTAGCAAAGAAAGGAAAACATTAACACCTGTTGTACTCATTGTCTCCCAGGAGTTAAATTTCTTGGGAAATTTCATGAGGGTTGTTTTTCAGATCTATCCGGTCTGGTTGTGGACGATGGGTACTGCAGCCCAATGCATGTGGAAAACACCATATAGGGGAAAATTATGCTCTATAGGTAGTCCTCAACTTTTGACTGCAATTGAGACTAGAATTTATGGTATAGGGTTTCCTGCTCAAGCAAGAGGTTGGACTAGAAGACCTCCAAGGTCCCTTCCAACTCTGTTATTCTGTTACGTGTTGTAGAATATAAGGCCAAATGTAAATGGTTGCTAAATGAATTAATTGTAAGTTGAGGACTACTAACTGTATTTCAAAGTTCCTACTAGTTGCAGTTCTTTGGAATTTATTTTCACATGGGGTGCAGGCAAGCCAATGAAAATGACTTGGATAAGCCAGGAAGAATGTTAAGGATGATCATCAGTAACATTTAGCAGTCTAAAGTTTCTCCACCCCAGGACCTAGGTGAAGATTAGTCTTACTTGTGAGAACCAACAACTATATGGGATGGGATGGGATGGGATATAATAGAGTAGAGTAGAGTAGAGTAGAGTAGAGTAGAGTAGAGTAGAGTAGAGTAGAGTAGAGTAGAATAGAATAGAATAGAATAGAATAGAATAGAATAGAATAGAATAGAATAGAATAGAAGAGTTGTAAGGGACCTTGGAGGTCTTCTAGTCCAACCCCCTGCTCAGGCAGTAAACCCTATACCATTTCAGACAAATGGCTGTCCAGTCTCTTCTTAAAAACTTCCAGTGTTGGAGCATTCACCACTTCTGGAGGCAGGTTGTTCCACTGGTTAATTGTTCTGTCGGGAAATTTCTCCTTAGTTCTAGGTTGCTTCTCTCCTTGATTGATTTCCATTTGTTGCTTCTTGTCCTGAGGTGGACCCCCTCTTCTTTCTGGCAGCCCCTGAGATATTGGAACCCTGATATTATGTCACCCCTAGTCCTTCTCTTCATTATAACACAGTTTTAATTACTATGTCAACCCATTTGTGTATGAGAAGTACTTAGTGCACCATTTAAATGCTGCTTGAGCAGATAAATAAAAATGATGTGCAAACCTACAGAAGCATGAAGTGGATCACCATGGTTTTCAATTATATTTGTCCTTTTAATATTATTGTTAATAATGATAATATTAGACTTACAAACTAATTTTGTTGCTTCTGGAGCAGAAGCAACAGGCATAAAATCTATCTTCCTGATGAATATTCTAAATATAAAATATCCTGTTGGCTATGTGGCCCTTAACAGACTGGATGTCAGCAGCCGGAAAGGGACCTTAAAAAATAAAATGACAGCAGAAAAAGAAATAGGCATGAATAAAAAATACAGTCAAAGAGGACAGAGTATAATTTGGGAATCGTTTAAGTCTTTTTTTTCCGTACTGAAAATATTAAACTCTTCTAAAATGCAACGCATCAGTATTTTATTTCTTTTAACCAAAATGGACAATATGTATTTCAGGGAAACATTTTGTCATTTATTATGTCACCAGCAAAAAAAAAAGAGTAAAATAAACTGTTTATTATCACACATAAAATGCTTTTGATCAGCCAACTGAAAAACTAATTTCATTTTCTCATTACAGTGCCTCAGGCATCCTTTAACATCAATTTTTATTACAGACAAAGCTGGGGAAATTAAAATGATCAGTTACAGTGGAGGGGAAAAAAATATTCATTTCAGGTTCTTTTTTTCCCCTTTTTTTTTTTTTGAAAAAAAAGGTAAGAATAGCAAGTGGTGAACCCATCAGTCTTTGTAATTACAATTAATTTTGCAGAAACGGAGGGCCAGAGCTTATGAGTTCTCAATTGTTGTGCCTCTTTTAGCAGAAACTGACTGAAAGTAAAAGGAAGTGCTTCCGGACAGCATGTGCCAAGAGATACTAAAATTTAGTTTAAATCTAGTTCATGACATGTTTTGTTATTTCCAAACCTGAGGACTGTCCAGCTGCATTTAGGTCCTATGGTTAGAACCCCCTTCGCCACTGATCTCACAAATTTGACACCAATGGTTTAGTAATGTTGACCATTCGTATCATAGAAATGTATATTGTATGTGGAGCAAGACAGGCTGGAGAAGAACTCATGGCAACAAGAACATGAATAATGGCAGCAGGTCAGATGTTTGAAAATTGGCAGCAGTTTTGTTCAGAATGCAAAATAGTAGAGTTGGAAGGGACCTAGGAGGTCTTCAAGTCCAACCCCCTCCTCCAGCAGGAGACCCTATACCAGTGATGGCGAACCTTTTAGAGACCGAGTGTCCCAAACCCGCCTCACCCCTGCTCCGTCCCCACATCTCTTGCCCGCAGGGCCACCCACCACTTCCACGGCCCGCCACAGCAGATCACCCAGGCGGCCCAGCAGCATCATGGCAGCCACGCCCTCTGTCTGTGCCCCGCAGCATCATTTGTACGCGATGGGGGGCGAGGGTGGAGTCTTGTCCCCGCTGCCTGGCTGCCATGTCCTTGGCTGCTCTGCTCTGCACAGGCTGTGCCCTGGGCGACTCTCCTCCAGGGGGGCTGCTGGTGAGAAGGGGGCCATGGGGGGTGGCGGGGCTGGGTGACAGCGTGCGTGCCCACAGAGAGGGCTCTGAGTGCCACCTCTGGCACCCGTGCCATAGATTCGCCACCACTGCCCTATATGTTTTCAGACAAATGGTTGTGCAATTTCTTCTTTAAAACCTCCAGGGTTGGAGCACCCACAGCTTTTGAAGGCAAGCTGTTCCATTAGTTAATTGTTCTCACTGTTAGGAAATTTCTCCGTAATTCTAGTTTATTCTCTCTTTTATTAGCTTCCATCCATTGTTTCTTTTCTTGGCTTCTGATGCTTTGGAGAATAGGTTGACCCCCTCTTCTTTGTGGCAGCCCCTCAACTATTAGAACACTGCTATTATGTCACCCCTTAGTCCCTCTTTTCTCTAGAGTAGCCATACCCAATTCCTTCAACCGTTCTTCATATGTTTTAGTCTCCAGGCCCTTTATCATCTTAGTTGCTCTTCTCTGCACCCTTTCCAAAGTTCATTTTCAAAGTTTTATAATCCACCTATCTGATCGTCTTCAGTCACTTAAGCAACCACTTCTTTGGACAGTTTGACCTTCAACGTTTAATGGTCACGGACTAGAGAACAGATTGTTTGACGTCTTCACATCAACTTTGGCTGACCTCTTCACAAGCAGAATGGAAAGGGAGCTGGGGAATTCTGGGAGTTGAAGTCCATTCATCTTCCAATGGCCAAGATTGAGAAATCCTATTTCAGGGATTTAAGATGGCACCCCATAAGATAGCTCTGTCTGAGATGTTTTGTAGGAGTCATTTATCCCACATCGTGTCTTTAGCTACAGGAATTAAACCCCAGGATTTGAACAGGGGTCTCTCCACTCTTAATAAGACCTTTTAACCAGGATGCCCTCCCAGCTCCCACACACAACATTATTGCCTCTTTTCTGTAAAAACGTCATCCCGATGTAGCTTCGCATCAAGCACATCTGCTCCAATGTGCCTCGATTCTGCTTAATTATTCTTTTATTTCAGATGCCGCGTTGCCACCTTTGAATCCAGCCTCAGTTGTTGATATAGAGACAGTGACAGATATCTTTCATGCTAATAAGATCTCTTTTTAAAAAATAAAAAAAACAACTCAAGAAAGCATGGGGGGAAATATATATTATTAAGCTTCCTTATCAGGATGTGATTCATCTTATATAAAGAACGAGAGATCAATAGTGAATGCCCCAGGTGATGAACAAAAAAAACAAAAACAAACGCCACACAAACCCAGAATGCAATTATGCCTTTTTTTTTTCTTCTCGGTTTTCTTAGAATGTCATTCAAAATGGAAAATTAAGAGATTCAGGCTGTTTCCCAGGCAAAAGAGAAATAGAGGGGGGGGGAGGCATTTCTCTTAACCAAAAGCAATATTCCTGAATACATCTTTTCTCATTTCCTTCCCTATTCTCTGGGGAGGTAAAAGCTTTTGATCAGAGCCATAATTAATGCCATCTTCTGGCCATTCTATTCCCTTGGATGGGAGCAAGCAATAGGTTACGGGGCAATAGAGCGAAATTAGATTTTAACTGAACACGTGTCTTGACCTTTTCCTTAAAGCCAATCTATTTACTTCATAATGCAGCCCATCTTGCATCAACTCATGTAACCAAACTCAGTGTAAAGGTTAAGACATCTGCGAATCAAAAACTACCTTTCTTTTTTCCCCTCTTTCTTTCTTTTTCTTTCTTTCTTTCTTTCTTTCTTTCTTTCTTTCTTTCTTTCTCCCTCTCTTTTTTCTGTTTCTTTCTTTCTTTCTTTCTTTTTTCTTTCTTTCTTTCTTTCTTTCTTTCTTTCTTTCTTTCTTTCTTTCTTTCTTTCTTTCTTTCTTTGCTGTTGACATGGGGGGGGGGAAAAGAAGAGAGAGATTGAGAAAGAGATGCGATGAACAACCAGGCTGGAGTAAAGGTTGTGGAGTTCACACAATGCTACAAGTCATCTTCAAGTCATGCTTTTAGACAGCTCACTCAAAGTCCATTTATTAGGAGAGTTCTTTGGGGATTCAGAGCTGGCTGGAATGAGAATGGAAGACGTTAAGTGCATGGATGCTAAAGCTGATTCTCATGTTGCCAACACATTGGCCATGTTTACAACCATGTGAAAAGATTACTGGTAGTCCTCGACGCACGGCCATCCGTTTAACAACCATTCAGAGTGACAACAGCACTGAAAAAAGTGACTTATGACAGGCCTTGTGCTTATACCATTGCAGCATCCTCAAGGTCATGTGATCAAAATTCGGGCAACTGACATGTATTTACAATGGTTGCCGTTCCTGGGTCATGTGATGCTGGCTGGAGAATTCTGGGAGTTGAAGTCCACAAGTCTTAAAATTGCCAAGGTTGAACACCCCTGGTTTAGTGTGTCATAAGAACTCAGATATTGCACTACTAATAAATTAACTCAAAACACTGAAAGCATTTTTGGTTTTTAATTCACTGTTAGCCTGAGAGAATTAAAAGACACCAGCAGCCCCTGCTTGAATTCTTGGAGGAATTCCCAATAAGAGAACTTTTTTTCGCAAGATTTGCAGGGAAGATGAGTCTATCACACGTACACAAAATACACACCCTCAAGTCAGCTACTATTAATCAGAAATGACAGTCTTTATTCATATATATTTGACTGAAGCTGCATAATTTTAAACTCCACTGGGCCTGGATAAATGACCCTAAGTAGGGTACTTTTTCAAAATTGACAATGATTGATGATGGAGCAGGAAATTATGAACACAGTAACAGCCGATCAGAGTAAACAAGACAGGCCTTTTAAGATTGTGGGGACAGCGGGAATTTGCATCTTCGCTCCTGAAATTCTTTACAACTCTTTTTCCTCCTTTCATTTTCATCATTCTGCTCAGTACATTTCAGTACAGGGGATTGGGAACTTGTTGGCATAAATATAGAACAGAACAGAACAGAACAGAACAGAACAGAATAGAATAGAATAGAATAGAATAGAATAGAATAGAATAGAATAGAAAATATGGAATAGAATAGAATAGAATAGAATAGAATAGAATAGAATAGAATAGAATAGAATAGAATAGAATAATAGACCTTGGAGGTCTTCAACCCCCCACTTAGGCAGGAAACCCCTAGACCATTTCAGACAGATGGTTGTCCAAGCTCTTCTTAAAAACTTCCAGTGTTGGAGCATTCACAACTTCTGGTGGTAGGTTGTTCTTCTGGATGCAGGTTGTTACTTCTGGAGGCTGGTTGTGAAGATCTTTCTTTTCCCCCAGGAATTCAATTTATTATGTTATCTTACAAACTCCCCCGTTCTCAAGTTGGAGACTGTAGGTAGGAGATGAATAGGTGGAGCCTGAAGGCGGAGTCAAATGTGCCATCAGTTTGGAATCACTCCCACAAGAGACTTGTCCAGCCTTCCATGAAGTCCATTGGCACGTATCTGGCCCCAATTCTCTTTGGCCACTAATAGATCAGATTCTTGCGTACGTTAGCATGAAATGAACTTGAGTTGTTTTGGGTTCAACTCCCGATCTGCACCTTGGCAGAGACTGCTGGTAGACCAATTCACAGAAATGGAACTGAGTTTATATTAGTTCACATAATTCCCAAACTGATTTTAATGTTATTGTATCATTATTTTTTTGAAAAAAAAATTCAGTTACAGTATTTTTTTTAAAAAAATGTATCGTTCTGTACAACATTATTTACAGACAAAAGTTATTATCCTCATGTTTTTTATCCGAACTGCTTTAGTTTTCTCTGATGTGGGTTCGCTTTCACTGTATTGCTGCTTTTACTTTTAATTAAGGTATATTTGTTATGTTGAAAACCACTTTGGGCATTTTAGAAATGCAAGAAGGCCAGTAAAAATGATTTGAGCGAAGAAATAAACGTATACATAACCAGCGTCTCTCTTCCCTCTCTTAAAAAATGTATATCTAAGGCCAAGATACATAGAAAGAAAGAAAAAATGAAATAATTTCTAAAATCCAATATCCGGTACATGATTAAATCTCAGAAACATATTCATAGCTAACATTGCTTCGTTCAAATCTGCTGTAGCGATTAGGAAGAAATAATATTCCATTTCTTCACATCAAATGTATAACCTTCAGTTTGAAGCCCCTTGTTTGTCCGTTTTGTAAATAAAGAAGCGTCCGTTCCAATTAAGCTGAAAATGGTCTCTTTCTGACTGCAATCTTGGCTTGATTGCCTTGAAAAAGTAATCAAATTACAAGAGGAGAAAGCAGAACAATATATACACCCTGCCTGGTGCGTGGTAAGCAGCATCTGCTTTTCAGTAAATGCTATCTTTTGAACACCTGTGTCATCCCTGGGTCAGGAGGCCTGGAGCCTATCAATGCTTGTTTGATCGTGAATAACTTGGCGAGCTCATCTACCTGCTGGCTTGCCAGAGATAAAGATAGCTCTGGTGTTTATCTAATCTCTAACCCTCTAATTGTTTAGAACATCCCCGCTGTAGCCTTAGGAAAGAATTTCCCCTAAGGTGCAATTGTTGTTCTCTCTCAGAGGAATTCTTCACGGTTTGGATTCCCTGAAGAGTTTTCTGCTCTCACAAGTCTCAAACTCCCAGCAGATATGAAGTCAGGTGTAGCAGTTGGGACTAGACAAAGCCTGGAACTCTTTGTTGCATGAAGTGGCTAGAACTGAATCCTCAGTTGTAAAGCCCCCTCCCCCCCATAATCAGAGTTGACTGGGTTACTGAGTCACCTGAAAAGAAATTGGACAAATTAGCATTTTCTAGGTGTGTTACACCACAGGTCCCCATCCTTTTGGGCACCAGGGACCAGTTCTGTGGAGAGAGATTTTTTTCCCATGGACTGGAGGGTGCGTGGTTTTGTGTGCTGCCTGCATCTCATGGATGGGGCTTTGCTTGTTTGTGTGGACCGGTTGCTGGCATGCCTTGGCCCGGTACTGGTCCACAGACTGGGGGTTGGGGACCCCTGTTCTAAAGCAGAGGTCCCCAACTTTTTGGGCACCAGGGACCGGTTCCATGGACAGAGGTTTTTCCACGGACCGGAGGGTGCGTGGTTTTGTGTGCTGCCTGCATCCCATGGATGGGGCTTTGCTTGTTTGTGTGGACTGGTTGCTGGCATGCCACAGCCCAGTACCGGTCCACGGACCGGAGATTGGGGACCACTGTGTTAGACTTCAGATCTCATCAAAGTCCAATCATAAACAGCTACAGTTCCAACAGCAAAGGTTGGTAGGAAGGATGGAAGGGACAAAAATAGTGGATGTGTAGGAATGTCCCATGTCTCAACGGAAGATCAAAATTTCAGGTACAGAAGAAATCAAAGTAAATTGTATTTATGAGACTTTCAAGAAGTGTCTTCCAACTTTCAGCTGTGGTTTTTATCCCAAACTCTAAACAGAAAAACTGAATAAAGCCTTAGCAGACATGCTAAGCCAAGTTTAAATATATTTTGCAGTTTTAACATACAACTGGGGGGAAGGGGGTTTGCATGCTAAAACTTTTTAAGCTAAATTTTATGATCATCTTCCATCCTTCTCTAAGAGGCTTTGATAGCACTTTAAAATAATGAGGTTCCTTTTAATTAATGCAACATTAGCGAACATTTTGTAGAAGCACTTAGCCAGTGCTATTGGAATATCAAATGAACTAATTTGGGATTCATTTTATTATAACAAACATCAAATGAATAGCAAAGAGGCTCTTCCTACCCCCTCTTTAACTATTGATACTTAAAGATAAATCTTATGACGCCAGCTTGTGAGCATTTGACTGACACAAGATGGTCCATATTAACTATGAGGCCTACACATCCCGCACGTTTTTTTAAAAAAAGGAGACTCTACACCATTAAAGCAACAGACCTGTATAATTCCCAAGTCATCGATCTGATCAGGATCAGCTAGTACTATTTATTCAAGTAGAATATGGAATAATACAGTTGGAATGGACCTTACAGGATTTCTAAGTCCAACCCCCTACTCAAGTACGAAGCCCTACCCATTTCAGTCAAGTGGTTGTCCAATCTCTTCTTAAAAACTTCCAGTGTTGGAGCACCCACAACTTCTAGAGGCAAATCATTCTACGGATTAATTGTTCTCACTGTCAGGAAATTTCTTCTCAGTTCTAGATTGGTTCTCTTCTTGATTAGTTTCCAGCCATTATTTTTTGTCTTGCCCTCAGGTGCTTTAGAGAATAGGTTGCCCCCCCCCAATATATTTGCCATATTAGAAATATGGTGGCACAATGGTTAGAATGCAGTATTGCAGACTAACTCTGCTCATTGCCAGCAGTTCGATCCTACCGGCTCACCTTCCATCCTTCCAAGGTCAGTAAAATGAGGACCCAGATTGTTGGGGACAGTAGGCTGACTCTGTAAACCGCTTAGAGAGGGTTGAAAAGCACTGTGCAGGGGTATATAAGTCTATGTGCTATTGCTATTGCTAAATATATGAATATTGTTCATTTTTCCAACATGCCACGTCCAGAAAAAGGAAAGTAGGTCTAAAATAACCAGCTTTTTGTATTGATGGCGTGAAACCAAAATGATGACATCGCCATTGTGACCCACGGTCCAGAGTCTCATGTTCCAATTTCACATATAAGTACTGTATGCCATACGCTATTCTCCTGATTTGTGCATTGTGTTTTAGCATTTGTCCACTTCCTCCTCCTTCCTCCCTTAAATTCACATCATCATCTCTCCATACGGCGTTCAACATTTATTTTCCTGAAGGCCTAAAGTTGAGTCAAGTAAGGGGAAAAAATAGTCTTCCAAAGTGTTCCCCTCCCACCACCCTGGGCTTCCACTTTTCACCACACTTAAAACTCTAAAAGGCCTGTGTGAACAGATGTTGTTTGTGTCACCTCTTTAGCTGTAATAAGAGAGTTGGGAATTGGCTTCAGCACTTAGCAGAAATAAAAGAGCATTCTTCTTCTATCACTCTTGGGTTGATTTCATGGTCCTCATTATTTATTTCTTAGATTTATATCCTGCCTTTTGTATAAGGAGTTCAAGGCCTTTTCTGTAGAAATCTTCTTTCACTTTTTCCCCTGCGGCTTTATGATGTTTGGGCTGAAGACAATCAGGCTGGCCTACACTTTTTACAGTGTCTGAATACACTCACAATGTTTGAACCCTACACTGAGGTATTCACCTCCCGTTTCTTCCTACAGGTGGTCCTCTACTTATGACTGAACCCAACATCTCTGCTGCTACGTGGGACAATTGTTAAGTGAGCTTTTGCCCCATTTTGCGACCTTTCTCGCCACGGTGGTTAAGTGAATCACTGCAGTTGTTAAGATAGTAACCCGATTGTTAAGTGAATCTGGCTTCCCCATTAACTGCTTGTCAGAAGGTCACAAAAATGGGATTGTGTGATCCCGGGATGCTGCGACCGTCATAAATACAAGCCAGTTGCCAAGCGTCCAAATTTTGACCCTGTGACCCTGGGGATGCTCCAACGGTCGTAAGTGTGAAAAGCAGTCCTAAGTCACTTTTTTTCAGCGCTGTTGTAATTTCAAACGGTCACTAAATAAATGGTTGTAAGTTGAGAACTACCATTTTTTCTGCCAACTCCTATGAAACCCAGCAGATCTAAAGAGCTTTATCTTCACTGGGACCGTCCATTTGAGG
The DNA here is from genome assembly GCF_001527695.2 of Protobothrops mucrosquamatus. NCBI lineage: Eukaryota > Metazoa > Chordata > Lepidosauria > Squamata > Viperidae > Protobothrops > Protobothrops mucrosquamatus. The sequence goes on from NW_015388938.1 coordinate 383,719, forward strand.
TTAAATAACAGCTATCAAAATGGAAGGGAAAGGGTTTTTTTTTTCTTCCTCATGTTTTCCTTCCAGAGCATCGGAGGGTAAATCCAATAAAATCAGCCATGTGGTTTGTTTACAACATCCCACTCATTGTTAATAAATTAGTCTAAGTGCAACTGCAACTCTAATTCCATAAAATGTTTAATATAACAGCTGAAATCCTCCAATTATGCAGTAGGAACTGCAAATAATTTGTTGTGTTTTTTTTAATCACTCTCTCGCCCTCTGTTCCTGCACGCTATCTAAACACCATCTGTAGAAAACATACAACCTTCAGTTTCTGTGTGATGATAGAGATTCTGAAGTGGGAAAGCAGATAAACAGTTACATATTTTTCCCCCTCCGTTCTCTTCCAGTCCCTGCAATTAAGTGAATCATTTACTCAGTTACATTTACATTTCTCCTTTATCAGTTGACCAAAGGCAAGCTGCGTGCTACTCATCACCAGGAACCTGCAGCCAAGTTCTTTGCAGCAGTTCCTCAGATGTTCCCAAAGCCCTGACCCAGCCCTACACCGAACAGTCTTATTTTGCACTTGAGTCTTTGTTCACGTGTCTCACCAACTGTTCACATGCTAAAGCCCATGTCATGTTAGTGAAGAGATGAGCATTAACAATTTCCAGCTGAGAATTCTAGGGATTTTTACGAATCCTATAGAAAAGCTCTTCTCTCAATAGGAAGGTTTCTGGTGAAGATCAAGTGTAAGATCAAGTGTTTTTGTTCTTACATAAAAAGTAAAAAAAGACTGGGAGAATTGGCGCTATTATTGATTTGAGTTGGGAACTGCCCAAAATTGGTTAAAAGGTCTGTGGCTATCCCAAAGGTACTTTTTCAAGAAGCAACTGGACTTTTTTTTTGTTTTTCCTTTAAGACGTTTTGCTTCTCATCCAAGAAGCTTCTTCCGTTCTGACTGAAGTCTTCTTCAGTCAGAACGGAAGAAGCTTCTTGGATCAGAAGTCAAAAGTCTTCAAGGAAAAACAAAGAAAGTCCAGTTGCCTCTTGAGAAAGCACCTTTGGGTCAATCATGATCTGGGTGACTGAGAATCTTCATAGATGGGTGGCTATATAAATCTTTTAAATAAATAAATGTTTAAGGTGGTACACTAACATTTTTTTCTGACAGCTCTACCCGTCTTGGTGATTCTCCTCTAGAAAGTGATTTTGAGGCCTGATCATTTGAAGGACCACCTTTGCCCTATTACAGCCATCCAGCCGACCAGGACAAGACAGTAGGGTATGTTACAGGTTCCATTGAATGGAGATTGTCAATTGATGGGACTACGAAAATGGGCCTTCTCAGTGGTGGCTCCTTCTTTATAGCAATAGCAATAGCACTTAGACTTATATACTGCTTCATAGTGCTTTACAGCACTCTCTAAGCCAGTGATGGAGAACCTTTTTAGAGACTGAGTGCTCAAAAACCGCCTCGCCCGCCACTGCTCTGCCCCTACCCTGCCTGCCCGCAGGGCCATCTACCACCTCCACAGCCTGCCAGAACAGATTGCCCAGGCGGCCCTGCAGTGCCATGGTGGCCATGCCCTCCGCCTGCACCCTGCAGCATCATCTCCATGTGATGGGGCATGAGGGCGGAGTCTTGTCCTTGCTGCCCGGCTGCCATGTCCTTGGCTGCGCTGCTCCGCATGGGCTGCGCCCGGGGGCGACTCTCCTCTGGGGGGGCTGCTGGTGAGGAGGGGCTGCGGGGGGAGGTGGAGCTCAGGCGACGGTGTGCGTGTCCACAGAGAGGTTCGCCACCACTTGATTCACAGAGTCAACATATTGGTCCCAACAATCTGGGTCCTCATTTTAACTGACCTTGGAAGGATGGAAAGCTGAGTCAAACTTGAACCGGTCAGGATCGAACTCCTGGCAGTTATACCCCGCCCTGAGTCCGTCAGGAGAAGGGCGGGGTATAAATTTAATAAAACCTAAAAAACCTAAACCAGTGGGCAGAGTTTGCCTACAATACTGCATTCTAACCACTGTGCCACCACGGCTCAGTGGTGGAACATAACTTATGGAACATAATTCCCTCCAAAGTATGGTTGGCCCTCACCCTGCTTGCTTTAACAACCCCCCCAAAACGTGGTTTTGTCAGCAGTCCTGGGGACCCCGAATGGAGATGTAGCCGCTCAAGTGGCTAATTTGATTATGTTGTTGCTGTCATGGGGGGGGGTGTTAGAGTGTATTTTTTTAAAAATGGGATTTATTAGATGGTGGATTTTTTTAAAATTTTGTAAGCTGCTCCGAGTCACCTACATGTGAGTAGGGCAGACCTTTGTTTAAGGAAATAAATAAATAGATAATTAAATAAAATAAAAGTGTAGATTGTGCTGTTTGACAAGATTTGAAGGCTTAAAACATACCCTGTACACACTTTTAAACAAAATGTGCTTTCCTTTTTTTGAACAGGTTTTTTTCCCCCTGGTACAGTAGATCAGTATGCTTCATTCTTTACTTGTTCTTAATTCTTTACTGCTTAATTACATCTTCATGTTTTACATTTATTACTATTTTGCTGCCCTTCCCCTCATCTTTGCCCTGGTTTTTAATTTCATTGTTTGTTTGCCCAACCTCCCTGCAGGGGTCTTTTAGGGTGAGAATACGCAAGTTGAATTTATTCAAAAAAAAAAAAGCCACCTAAATAGAGGTGCATTTTTTAAAAAAATGTGTGAGCCCCACAAGGCATTTCCCCCCCTAAAAAAAAACAGCATTCCCCCACGCTTGCTCCTTACCACATAGTTAATTAATGTATATTGTTACAGATTCATGTGTTCCTGGGACACGGGGAGGGGAGAAATTCCCATAGCACGCCAGACAACTACTGTGATAGATTACTTGTACTTGCTGTGTCATATCCAATTAATTCAAATGGACTGTACACTCGCATTATGTGGTTAGTGCAGGGGGGATCAATACGTCGGGTGGAAATCCACCACGACTCTCCTCGTCCCTCGCCGGGTGCCGCTTGGTCAGAGGCAGATCGCGCGAGGCTGATCCGCAGCTGAAGGGGCAGGTGGTTCATAGACACCATTCAAAGTTGGCCTATTCAACCCCGGCTTTTCTAACTCGCCATTCATGCATCGCAAAACACCATCTGGTCCTCTTTCGCCTCCAGCAATCACAGCTGACCAAAAAACGATAATAACAGCTGTTGCAAAACAAAAGAGAAACAAAGCAAGGAGGGAAAGGTTAGGATGAAATCCAGGCCTTGCAGAATCCTCCATGAATACTCCATGAAGTGAGAAATGGGGGAGAGAGAGGGAGCTCTTCATAGGTCTTATTTTATTTTAATTTCAGCTTCTTCCTCCTCCTCCTCCTCCCCCCTTCCTTCCTTCCTTCTTCTCCTCTTCTTCCTTATCCTCCTCTTCCTCCTCCTCTTCTTCCTTCTCCTTTCCTTCTTCTTCTCCTCCTTTCTTCTCCTCTTCCTCCTTATCCTCCTCTTCCTCTTCCTTTCTTCCTTCTCCTCCTCCTCTTCCTCCTTTCTTCTTCCTTCTCCTCCTTTCCTTCTCCTCCTCCTTCCTTCCTTCTCCTCCTCCTTCCTTTTTCCTTCTTATCCTCCTCCTCTTCCTCCTCCTTCCTTCCTTCTCCTCCTCCTCCTCTTTCCTTCTTTTCCTCCTCCTTCCTTCTCCTCCTCCTCTCCCTCCCCTCTTCTTTCTCCTCTTTTCCTTCTTTCTTCCTTCTTCTTATCCTCCTCATCTTCCTCCTCTCTTCCTTCTTATTCTCCTGCTGCTCCTTCTCTCTTCCTTCTTCTTCTTTTAAGGCAACACTTGTAAGCTTGAAATATTTAATCCATCTGTTTCAAAGAAAAGAAGGGGGGAAAGGGGGGGTGAGAATACCCTTCGAGCCACAATGGGCAGGTGATAATATATCATGGAAACATTTAAAAGGTTTATTCATGTTTGAAAACTAATGAACCTGTTTCAGCAAAAATTTAAAACTCCTTATGTTCCTTCATCATATGTCAGCCTGGGTTAATGTGAAAGTGGAATGTAGTTAACGGGGGTGATAAGTGGAGGGACCTTGGGAGAAAGCAGAGGGAGGAGAGGACTTATTAATGATAGGAGGGGAAAAAACATTATTTAACAGGTGTCGGATGGGAGAGTGGGAATCACTTAACCCACAATGCCATTCCAGCTCCGGTTGCACAAGGATACACTTTAAGGGTATGTTGTGGCCTTGCAGGGGTGTGATAAACACTTATGGATAGGGACAATTTGAAGGGAAATTATGAACAGGAGTACAGCGTATCTCTCTGAGACTTGCAGTGGTACCTTAGTACTCAACTGCTTTGAAGCTCATTGAATTTGGTACTCAACGCATTTTGATGGGAAAATTTGGCCCCAGTACTCATCATTTGTTTGGTACTCAAGGCACAAGCCAGTGTCAGCTGCCCTGTGACTCACTACATTATTCCTTATGGGAAAAATTTGTTTGGTACTCATCATTTTGGGTACTCATTGTGCCTCCAGGAACCAAGTAACGATGAGTACCGAGGTACCACTGTAGGAACATTTTAGCAAAATTCTATTAACAGAAGAATCAAGTTCTCCATTCCGGAAGGTTCTCAGATTATTGGCTGATGACATTTCCAAGCTTCTCCAGGTATGCAAAGACCGGATTTCACACCAGGTAGAAACTTAACCTAACTCTTCTCCACCCTCCCCCCCCCAAAAAAAAACAAGTCAAGGAAAAATCTGATGTTTCTCCTGTTTTACAGGTGATAGGTTTCTGCAACTTCCTCACCTTTCAGAGTTTTGAGGCTATCTGGCGGAGATGACGCTGCTCTACTTCATTGCTCGATCGCAAAGGTTCAAACATGAAGGTACTTCCCTAACTTGATTCATACATTTGTATGACCCATCCAGGCATAACTCCAGATAGTCCTTGACTTACGATCACAATTGAGCCCAAAAGTTCTGTTGCTAAGTTGAGACTTTGGGTAAGTGAGTGTTGCCCCATTTTATGACCTTTCCTGCCACAGTTGTTAAGTGAATCATTGAAGTTGTTAAGCTAGTAACGTGGTGGGTAAGAGAATCTGGCTCTCCCATTGACTTTGCTTGTCAGGTTGAAGAAAGGGGATCACATGACCCCCGGGACACTGCAACCATCATAAATGTGAGTCAGGAAAGACGTATGGAGGGAGGGTGGGAGGAAGATATCAAATCTACTTCAACCATAAATATATTTTGATTTTTTTCTTTTAGCAGCATAACCTGTTCATACTGGCCCAGAATCAAATCATGTGTTCAACTTCCTTGCAACTACGGTAAGTCTGGATTGCAGGATACCCTCATTGACTTTTAAGGAGGCCCATTTCCTCGCAAGACTGATCATCATCAGTGGGTTTTCAGCCCTTCATCTCATGTGATCAAGTGCAGGATAGATGAAATCGATTCATGGGCGGAATTGCTTCTCATCCCAGACTAAGGGAAACAGACTTGCTTTGTCATTAACTCTTATCACTGGTGACATTTTCCTAGCAATGTAAGCCTGCAATTACAGATCATCTATTCTATACAATTACTGTCATATATGCTTTGGGTTTCATTTGTTGAAGATAAGAATTTCAAGAGCTTTCAAGCGTGTTGATGGCTATAGTCAATTAGCTGTAATTGACATGTGTGTGTTTTGTGTGTGTGTTCGCACATGCTTGGGGTTTTCTTCCATGTTAAGTCCCATTGAACTGAATGGTAACCATGCAACAACAAAAAGCTGAACCTCCACCATTATCTATCTATCTATCTATCTATCTATCTATCTATCTATCTATCTATCTATCTATCTATCATCTATCTATGTATATCTATCTATGTATATCTATCTATCTATCTATCTATCTATCTATCTATCTATCTATCTATCTATCTATCTATCTATCTATCTATCTATCTATCTATCTATCTATCTATCTATCTATCTCATTTTCTGTCTGTCTGTCAATTTGTTAAGGATGCTGATGTTGAAGATCTTCCAACTATCTATTTTGTCTCACTTTTGATTAAAGTTGACATATTCAAGGGATGAGCTAAGGCACGCACGTAATTAGTTCATTATTTTGACTTGAAAAAAAATGGCTTCTTTTCTGAAACAAAAGAGTGCTTATTCCCAAATAAAGCTTGACTGTTTCAAGGGAAGCACCCCCCCCCCATTAACTGCAGGGTGGGAAATTACCTAGCTGAGATTTAAAGACCATTCTTTGCATTGCTTCCATATCTGTATTGTTTTATCCTTTTATTATTGTTACACGCCCGGAGTCTTTAGATTCTGGCCCTACAGAAATGTGAGAAATAAATAAGTGAATAAGTAAAAACAAAAAATAAGAAACATGAATTAACAGGGTCAACGCAAACATTAGATTTAATGAAGCAGCTATCTCAAGCAGCAGGTGCTGGAGCAGGATTCTTAATCCCTGCCATCTTGTCTCTTTTCAGGATAGAGAAATGGGCGCCTTATGGCTTGTACTGCCATCGCTAAATTAGATTTAATGCTCTCAGATGAAATTAAAAACTTAATTTCTTCGCCAATAATCTTTCTTTAGCTACACTTGACTTTTGAGGTACACTCCAAAGTTAGGAAGAACCAGGGAGAAAAAAAAAACAGGTTTGAGGAAGACTTGGAGTTGAGAACTTAAGGTCTGCACTGGTATGATGCCTTTGAGCTGGCTGATGCCATTTCTATTCTTCCTGATGTGAATTTGTCAGGGAACTTGAGACCTTTTTCCATCCTATCAGCATTGGGAGTCTTAAGAATGGAGAGGTGATGAAGGTGAAGGGGTCACCTAACCCAAGAAGGTATCCAGTCAATCTCTTCTCTGCCCCAATGTTTTTGGGAAGGCTGCAGTATCTCAGGGGCTGCCACAAAGAAGAGGGAGTCAAGCTATTCTCCAAAGGGCCTGAAGGCAGGACAAGAAGTGATGGATGGAAACTAATCAAGGAGAGAAGCAACCTGGAACTAAGGAGAAACTTCCTGACAGTGAGAACAATTAACCAGTGGAACAACCTGCCTCCAGAAGTGGTGAATGCTTCAACACTGGAAGTTTTTAAGAAGAGACTGGACAGCCATTTGTCTGAAATGGTATAGGGTTTCCTGCCTGAGCAGGGGGTTGGACTAGATGACCTCCAAGGTCCCTTCCAACTTTATTAAGTGCCTTGGATGTTGACTTGGGGTGCCACTGAAATTAATGTGGTTTAAGCCCTATTGATTTCACTGAGAATAAAATGCAATCAACTTGATCTGTAAACCACCCAGGTCTCCGAGGGTCGCAATACACGTTAACAGAAATTTCCTGCACTCTTTTNGGAAGGGAAAGGAAGGGGACAGGGGAAGGGGATGAGGAAAAGAAGAGAAGGGGAGAGGGAAAGAGGGAAAAAAGGGAAGAGAAGAAGGAAGGAGGAAGGGAAAAGGAGGAAGGGGGAAGGGAAGAAAAGGGGAGAGAAGGGGAAAAAAGAGAAGGGGAGAGGGAAGGGGGATGGGAAGAGAAGGGGGAAGGGAAAGGCAAAGGAGGAAGGGAAGGCAGGAGGGAACGAAGAAGGGGGAAGGGAAGCAGGAAGGGAAAGGAACCCTGGAAAACAAATATTTATAATTCAGCTAAAGGATTATACCCAGCTACACTGTAGTTCTTTATTGCCTATCTAATAGACAGCTTAGAAGTCTCTTTATGTGTTATGCGTTCCTGCATAACTCCTCATCAGCAATGCGCAGCGTCCGCCCGATTCACCGCTTTGCTTCCTCCGCGATGCAAAGCACGGCCGACTTTGCGCCTCTTCAGAAAATGCCGGCCTGCGATAAGAGCGGAGTCTGCGTCTGGCCTTGTATTTGGGACGGGTGGGGCTGGCTGGCGGAGGGTGGGCTGCCGATGGCCGCGATTGGTGAGGTGATCTGCGAGGAAACCGGGGAAAGTTGCTGGGGGGAGGGCTGCGGCGGGTGCTGCTGCTGCTGCATCTGTTGCAACTGCTGCTGATGCAACTGCTGCAGCTGGATCTGTTGCAGCTGCTGCTGCATCTGCTGCTGCATGTGGTGCTGGAAATGCTGCTGCTGCATCTGCTGCTGGATCTGCTGGTGCAGCTGCTGCTGGTGCAGCTGCTGGTGGTGCATTTGCTGCAGCTGCAGCTGCTGCAGCTGCTGCAGCTGGTGTTGCTGGCTTTGCAAAGAAGGGCTGACTTGGGAGGGGGCCGAAGCCGGCGTGGCAGCCAAGCTGGTCGTCATGGCGCTGGTCAGTGAGGGGGACATGTTTGTAGGCCCACTGGGGGCAGCCGAGACGGGGGCAACGATGGGGCTCCCGGGCAGCCGCATGGTTAAAGGTTTGGGGGCGATGGCCCTGGGAAGAGACTGCGGGAGAGTCTGTGGGGAGGAGACAACCGTTGCGTGTTGTGAAAGAGGGGTGTTCAGAAGCAAGGAAGAGGACAAATTCGTAGAGGCCAGAGTCTGCTGGACGGACCGGATCGTCTGGGCTTCAGCTGACTCGGCAGCAGCCTGTGCATCAAAAAGAGAAGTCAACAGCAATAAGTCTACTCATCTGGGTTAGGGGTTACAGATTAGGGTTATTTATGCAGTGTAGGCCGCTTTGGTCTCAGTATTCATGTATTTCATCTTAGTACGTTCTGTGATGGAGTGGTGTGGTGGCCTAGTGGGAGAGGTCTGGCCTCCCAATCTGTGAGGCTGTGAGTTCGATCCTAGGTAGCAGCAGTTATTTCTCTCTCTGGGCGCAATAACTGTCTGCTGTGAACACCATGTAGGTGTCAGGAAGGGCATCCGACCAGGAAACTCTCGGCTCCATTTGGTCGTCCTTAACTCCACCCCAATAGCAAGGAATTACAGGGTCTTTAAAAAGAAAAACAGGATATTCTGCTGCAGTGCTTTACATGACACTCCCTTGATCTTATTTGTTGAAGAAACTAAACATGTTGAACCTATTATATCGCACTTTTAAAAATTTCTTAATTGTTCAACTTGCCCCGCCTTTTCCCACAGGTTTCGTTCTGCGTTTGCAGGTAATTTTGGAAGGAACAGGGACCCCATTATACACCTCAAGCAATGAGATGGCTACTTGTTTAAAAAAAACTTTTAACAAGATGATTGAAAAAGACAATAAATCCGCATTGAAAACTGCTCCTATCCATTGAACTGAAATCGGCGTTAAGCTCACCTTTGACACCAAACTAGCTCTGTAGGCTGCCAGGGCTTTGAGGTATTCCTTCTTGGCAGCTTCTGTTTTCCTTTTATATACCTGTTAAAAATGGTACAGTTTTAATACCACACCTTCGTGCCCAGAAGCTTCACAGCATAGAGCAGTTCTTGCTTAAGAGGAACAGTTATTTGGGAGGGGAGGAGGAGGAGAGGAAGGAGAGGAAGAGGAAGAGGAGGAGGACAAGGAAAAAGGAGGAGGAGGAGGAGGTGGAGAAGAAGAAGAAGAAGAAGAAGAAGAAGAAGAAGAGGAGGAGGAGGAGGAGGAGGAGGAGGAGGAGGAGGAGGAGGAGGAAGAAATAGTAGTAGGACAATTGCTAACATGGTCAACACTGTAACTATGTAAAATAAAACAAATCGTTTTGTGAGATAGAAAAGAACAAAAAACTTTTTAAGTCCGTATTTTGTACAAGCGTGTGCGCCTGTTTCTATGTTTGTGTGTGCACGTGTGCGCACACCCATGCACCTGCAAGGAGCACACTATCGCCCAACAATCCACAAACTTCCCATCGGTGAAAAAAAACCCCTTCTAATCCGCCCATCCACTGGTTCATTAAAATCCTACCGCCGCAAATTCAAGACTGTTGGGTAGATCTTAAATTGGAGTTTCTCGGGTGAGACTACGGGCAGCCTGATCAGGTCCCCATCTGTGCTTGCTTCCTCATTAACAAAGCCCTCCCCAAAAGACCAGCCCCCCCCCTGTTTAATTAGATGGATTGCAATCTTTGGCACCTTTCCCTCCAAACTCCAAGGTCCAAACTACCCTGCCTTCCGCTCACCTGTTTTTGCTCTTCTCCTAAGCCGTCCCACATGGAGGCCACGATTTTTGAAACCTCGCCAAAGGTGGCGTTGGGGTTCTGGCCTTTAATTGCTGCTTGTGTGTCCCTGAAGAAGAGGGCGTAGGCAGAGACCGGCTTCTGCGGTTCGTTCGGATCTTTCTTTTTCTTTTTCTTCGGAGTTTTGGGCTTCTTGCCAGGATCTGGGGCTGCTCGCTTTTCTCCGGCAGCCTAAGAGCAGAAAGGAGGAAAGTCATCAGCCTTGGCCTTTCAGCGGCCAGACGGGATAAAAAAGAGTCGGATAAAGGCGTTGGGTTGGATAAAGAGTTGGATAAAGGCGTTGGGTTGGCATGAAACAGAGGTTTGAAAGGGAGCTGAGGGCTTGGTCTGCAACTCCGTTCAACTATAGGCAGTCCTCGACTTACGAACACAACATGGGGGCCAGAATTTCTGTTGCTAAGCAAATGGATACCTGAGACAGGCCTGTTTTCGTGATCTTTTTTTAAAAATTGATTTGTATCCCTTTATTATTTTTGCAAATAAATCACGGCAGCAAATATCTCCAATACATCTCTTATTTTCCAACAACAACAACCCTGTGAGGTGAGTTGGGCTGAGAGGGACTGGCCCAAGGTCACCCAGCTGCCTTTCATGCCTAAGGCGGGACTAGAACTCACCGTCTCCTGTTGATTGGCCCAAAGTCACCCAGCTGGCTTTCATGCCTAAGGCGGGACTAGAACTCATAGTCTCCTGGTGATTGGCTCAAACTCATCCAGCTGGCTTTCATGCCTAAGGCGGGACTAGAACTCAGTGTCTCCTGTTGATTGGCCCAAAGTCACCCAGCTGCCTTTCATGCCTAAGGCGGGACTAGAACTCACTGTCTCCTGTTGATTGGCCCAAAGTCACCCAGCTGCCTTTCATGCCTAAGGCGGGACTAGAACTCACCATCTCCTGTTGATTGGCCCAAAGTCACCCAGCTGCCTTTCATGCCTAACGCGGGACTAGAACTCACAGTCTCCTGCTGATTGGCCCAAAGTCACCCAGCTGCCTTTCATGCCTAAGGCGGGACTAGAACTCACCATCTCCTGTTGATTGGCCCAAGGTCACCCAGCTGCCTTTCATGCCTAAGACTGGACTAGAACTCACAGTCTCCCACTTTCTAGCCTGGTTTCTTTGGTTAAGCGAATCACTGCCATGATTAAGTCAATCCCAGGGTTGTTAAAGGAACCCAGTTTTCTCCTTCGACTCGGCTTGTTGGGAACCATCCTGTAAGGTCTCAAATGGCAATCCCATGACCCTGGGACACAGCAACCATCCTTAAATAAATGCTGGTTGCTAAGCGCCCAAATTCTGGTGATGTGTCCGTGGGGATGCTGCGACTGTTGTTAAGGGCGAGGGTTGGTCCTAAGTCACTTTTTTCAATACTGGTATAACTCTGAACGGTCGCTAAATGATTGTACATCGAGAACTACCTGTAAACCTGTCTGGTGCAGATCACATGCAGCTGCTCTCAGCAGCCACAGACAGGTGAGCTCCAAAGCAGCTCCAGGAAATAACTTTACAATGTACAGGTGGTGCTCTGTTTTAAATACAGACACTCACCCATGCACACCTGGCAGAATGGACACTAAACCTCGAAAACTTTGTATATAGATGCATTGCAAACTATCCATATTGACTCGCTTTAAAAACATTCACTGAAGAACCCCCTCTTATCATCCCACTTGAGGCTTTTAGAAAGACCCCTTCCCCAATGGGGGGGAGTCCCCAAAGTTGGACGGCTTTATTTTTTTCCCTTTTCCTCAAATGTTTGGAGGGGATCAGGACCCAACTGGAGAGCAGAAGTCTAGTAGAGATGAAGGCACCTCCTTCAGCCCTTAAAAAAAACCAGTTCATCTCATCTCACAAGCTGCCCCTAAGTCTACTGCTCTCCTTTCAGTTTTTGCCCTGCCAAATTCATTGATTGGTTGATTAATTGATTGAGTAATTGATTCATTCATTGATTCATTCATTCATTCAAATTTGTTTGCTGTCCATCTCACCACAAGGCGACTCTGGACCAGCTTATCACATGAAATTCTACAGCTAGAACATCTTAAGCAGGAAAACTTCCTTGGGTGCCAAATGGACCCCAGTAACATTTGAGAAATAAGATATACTCCGTGTGAAAAAAAGAGGAAGCAACCCTTTGTACTTTCCCAGCCCTTTTGTTCGCGCTGTTGCTAATGTTTTTGTTAATTCTTCCAGGTCAAAACAGCAATGAGTAGAGTTATTTTTCAATAAGCTCCTGTGAATCTCTCTCTGAAGCTCCCCTATGTAGCTTACAGGCAGAATTCTGGTAAAAACGCCACTTGATAGATCCACACTACCTGTGCAAATTTTCCTGGTTTGCGTCAGGAACTGGCCTACTAATCTCTACATATAGTTTGCTTAAGGTTAAATAATGGGAAAGGTTTTCCCCACTCCAGGGAAAGGAAAGCCAAAGAAAAATAAGATGCTGTGCTAGAAACACACACGTATAAAATCCTGCTATTTGTTTCCAAAACAGATGGCTGTAAGTTCAGATGTTATTTCTCCACCTGTCATCTCTCTTTTGGGGTGATCATTTAATCTCAAAGACGAAAGCAAACTGGAGAGCAGACTCATGAAAAGGTGAAGGCTGCGTTTTAGAAAGAAATGCATCGGGGTTTTTTTTAAAAGCACGAATACTCAACAAGGTGGCATGTGAAAAATGTCAAAAGCACTGTAGCCAGAGATGACAAACAAAGGGACTGCATTTATAAGGCAGGAATCTATTCACGATGACCCTTATGCCGGTAACTTCCTTCTTTTGAAAAACAGTTACAAAGGATCTCCAATAAGCATCTATGCCATAAAGGAGGCGGTGGTGAGGCCCCTCCTTAAGAAGCCCTCCCTGGACCCAGATGTATTGGCTAACTATCGCCCGGTCTCCAACCTTCGCTTTGTGGCGAAGGTTGTTGAGAGTGTGGTTGCGCAGCAGTTCCCTCGACACCTGGAGGAAACAGTCTATCTGGACCCGCTCCAGTCGGGCTTCAGGCCGGGATACAGCAT
>NW_015388938.1:398098-430239 GCF_001527695.2 Protobothrops mucrosquamatus
TGCCCTCGTCACCTCCCGCCTGGACTACTGTAATGCTCTCTACATGGGGCTCCCCTTGAGGAGCACCCGGAGGCTCCAACTGGTCCAGAATGCGGCCGCGCGGGTGGTGTTGGGAGGGACTCGTCGCTCCCATGTAACACCGCTGCTGCGCGAGCTGCACTGGTTGCCGGTAGCCTTCCGGGTGCGCTTCAAGGTGTTGGTCATCATCTTCAAAGCGCTCCATGGCATCGGACCTGAATATCTCCGAGACCGCCTTCTGCCGCAGATTACCTCCCATCGGCCGGTACGCTCCCACAGAGTGGGTCTCCTCAGGGTGCCATCAGCCAGACAGTGCCGGCTGGCGACCTCCAGGGGGAGGGCCTTCTCGGTGGGAGCCCCCACCCTCTGGAACGAACTACCCCCAGAGATCCGGGTGCTCCCGGATCTCCCCTCCTTCCGCCGTGCCCTAAAGACATGGCTCTTCCAACAAGCGGGATTGGCCTAGGGAATTTTAGTGGGGTTTTTAAGAGAAATTTTAATATATAGGCCATAACAAATATTTCTTTTTAATTCGGTTTTAAACTAGGTATTTATTGTAGCATTGGTTTTATAAGGCTGTCAGCCGCCCTGAGTCCGGTAAGGAGAAGGGCGGGATATAAATTGAATTAATAAATAAATAAATAATAAATAAACATCTATATATTTAACTCTTGTTTTTACAAACAACAACAGCCAACTAACTACTATGTTGTTTGGTAGAATTCATTTTCTTTTGCATGTTACTGCAAAAGAACATTTACAAGCCTTAGGTAAGCTATCCTATTCATAAATAGGTAACTCCTCCAAAATTATCTGAAAATCTGTTATTTTGGGCAAGAATTCTGAGATCTTCCTGGAGCAAAACCACCAAAAGTTTATGCAGAAAGTGTTTCAGATTGATTGATTGATTGATTGATTGATTGATTAGCACGTGCTGTAACTTACTCTGTTGGGGTCATCCACATCTTCTTCATTGATGGAACTGGATGGCGAGGGAGTTGCCGATTTGCTTGCAGGAGGGGAAGGAGAAGTGTGTGGCAAGTTGGTATTCCCTAGATTTAATCCCAGTTGAGCACTTAGCTGGGACTGGTTAATAGTAGTAAGCTGGTTAGCAGTCATAATTGCTGAACGAGTCGCTTCCGTCATGTGGACAACAGATCTCATAATCAAAGGATGGTCCTGGCGATACTGAGGCATTTCCGTATGGGTATGATCCTGAAACACAGAAAGAATAGAAGGGCTATTAATAGGATTTTGAGCTTTAAAGAGTCAGGATAGGAAGAGTGTTGACACTTTTGAACGTTGGTGTTGGAGAACATTTGAGAAACTATGGAGCACCAAGAAAACAAACTGATGGAACATTGAATAAATCAAACCCAGAGCTGATTTGAGCAACAAGGACCAGGCCTAATTTGGACACACTATGCCAGGTGTGTCAAACTCAATTTCACTGAGGGCTGCATCAGCATTGCGGTTGCCCTGGGGGGACCAGGTGGGTATGCCCAGAGTGGGTGCAGCCTACTGGGTGGCATGGATGGAGTGGGTGTGGCTACTGGGTGGGCGTGGCCAGTTCTACATCATTTGCATCAAGGGTGCCTATGGAGGTCTGGGCAGGAGTGGGACAGATCTGAGGGTCTCTGGCAGAAGGGGGTGGGACTGGAGCAAGTGCCAAGGCATGGTCCACCGGGGCAAGTGCCAAGATGGCCACCACAAAATTGTACATTGGCTCCCGGTTGGCCTGGGCCTGGGCCAGGGCCAAGGCAACGGGGGCCGTTCCCTCACTGTTTCCAGGATGGCTTTGCGGGCCACATGAAACCACTTCGTGGGCCGCATCCAGCCCCCGGGCCTTGTGTTTGACATGTCTGCACTATGCAAACAACTTAGTTCTCTGGAATGCTGCCCTCTGCAAGGGGCTGCCCTTGAAGACTATAATGTAGCAATGTGGAAGTGATGGGAGCACTTAGGTATGTCCATGTAACAGTTGCTGGATGAGTTGCACTGGTTATCAGCAAGCTTCTGGGTGCAAGTCAAGATGTTGGTTGTGATCTGGGGTCTGGCTATATGAAGGACCATCCAACGGTAGGCATGCTCCAGGTCCTCTCATTAAAAGTGTCATCTGATAGGTCCCAGGAGATGAGCCTTCTATGTTGTAGCTCTTGGTCTCTGTGGAATAGTATCAACTCCATATTCTGAGTAGCCCAAAGCCTGCTGTCCTTTAAATGGGCCTTAAAGATTTGGCTTTTCTTCCAAGCCCTAAGTACAGTGTGAACTCTTGAGGGTGGTTATGCTATTCAGCAAGTGGATGCTTTTTTCCCTTGGCTTCCCAAATTGATTGACTCCGAATTTTGGTCGAGAAATAGCAGTAACACTTCCCAACCTTTTCTATTTCCCGCACCCCTAGAACGCTTCTGATATATTCTCGCACCCCTACACAAAAGTAATCTGGTTATGCACATACACTACAATTTTGAAACTTGTAAACCCAAGTTTTCGCACCCCCTGGAATATTGTTTCGCACCCCCAGGGGATGCGAGCACCTCCAGTTGGGAACCTCTGACTTAGACTTATATATGGCCTCACAGTACTTTACAGGCCTCTCTGCGAGATTTACAAAGTCAGCATATTGCTCCCAACAATCTGGCTCCTCATTTTACTGACCTCAGAAGAATGGAAGGCAGAGTCAATCTTGAGCCCCATCAGGATCAAACTCCAGGCTGTGGGCAGAGTTTGCTTGCAATACTGCATTCTAACTACTGCGCCACCAGGGCTCTTATAAAAGATTTTTAAAAAATCAATACTATTTAACAGTCCAGAAATGTGCTACTTGTTAGAATCAGGCAGGTAGCATTTCCAAATCTGCAGAGAAACTAACTTCAAATGTATTGAGAAATAGCCTTCTTTCTCTCTAGCAACTCCTGTTGTGGCTGTTTGCAAAAGGCTGCAATTATAGCCTGCCTCTGATTGGGAAGAAACATATACTTGTTATATTGCTATCACTATTTTGGATTTGTCTGCCAGCAAGGTTTAGGACAAGCCATCCTCAGATTCTTCAAGATCCTTTTTCATACTAGAGCAGAGGAAATTTATTAAATCCATGAGGCAATCCAAGTTAAGATAGTTAATGTTAGTTAGATGGAAAAATATAAGAAGTAAATGAAGGTTAGTTTTTTTTGGGGGGGAGGGTCTTGGCTCTATCAATTCCTTTTTGTAAAGTGACTTGATCTGGGACTGAGTAAATGTTGCACACTTAGGCTAGAAAATTGTGTTCCATAATTTTCCTCCCTAAGCAATGACAATATGATAGCAACAATGTTGACAACATGTTCGAAATAACAAAGACTTCTTTTACCAAATTGTTCCAATCACTAAACACATTAATGGAGCCTAAAATAAAACATTTTAGTTGTAATATATTAAACAACACTAATGTAACATTGTCCTAATTATAACCACACTTATTCATCTTATCCGTATCCGGATCATAAAGCTTATATTAAAAAAGAAGCTATGTATTAAAACAAACATACAAAAAAATTGGAAGCATACATTTTATAGAGGAAGTAAGCTGAAATTATGCCTATCCAGGTTTGCAATAACCAAAAGAACATTCTAAATTTGCCTTTTTAGTAAAAAAAAGGTAAGAATTTGGAAACCAGTACAAGTTTAGCTTTGGAATGTTATTTCCATAAAATTTCAAGTTATCTTCATTTCTTATTTTGAAAAAAAAATGTTCTTGATAAGAATAAAAAACAATCATCAGCAATGACTTATTTCTTTTGTGCCATAACAGTTAAAATTAAGATAAACAGGCCAACATATAAAGATTAAGCTGAAAGATGCTTCAAAGAATCTTCAGCTGTTTTTTTAACCTACATGGGTGAACAAGAATTTCAGTGATGTAAACCATGGTTTTATTTAATAATTGTTATATAATCCATCACTTATTCTTAAAAGAATAAGATGATAATCATGATTTGTAAATCATGGTAAACAGAAGATAAAATCTTCCTGAGTGATATACATCACAATGTTGGATATTGTTTAAGTCAGGGGTGTCAAGCTGCCGGCCCGCGGGCCAGACATGTCATCCGGAAGCCACACCCTCCCCATTGCCGGCAATGGCAAAACCGTCCCGATACGTTGTGCGACGTCCCATGACGTCGCGAGTTTGACAAGTCTAGTTTAAGTCAGGGGTCTTCAAACTTGGCCCTTTTATGACTTGTGGACTTCAACCCCCAGAATTCCTCAGCCAGGCACACTAATTAAGCTAACAATTTAACTAATCAAGCTAACACTTAGAAAGCAGGCATCTGGTAAGCTTCCATGGAATAGATAACAGAATGACAGAATGACATAGTTGGAGGGGGCCTTGAAGGTCTTCTAGTCCAACCCCTGTTCATGCAGGAGACCCTGTAAATTTCAGACAAATGGTCTTCCAATCTCTAGATGTCTTAGCTTCTTCCTGGTGAATTTGATTTTTCTTTGATAAATGACAGCAGCGTAAAATAGGTTTTGTAGAAAAGCATACCACATTATTCTCCCATAGTCTACCTCATAACATCTAATTTCATCTAAGTAAGATTGGGTCCCCAAAGCACGGCGATATTTTTAAAATGTTCCAAAACCTCACATTTTCATAGAAGAAAAACTTTACGCCCACCAACATACATACTACAGGAATGATATATATTTTTTTTGTAAAACCTGAGGTAATTTATTTTTAATAAAAGAAAAAAAGAAGAAAAATAAAATGTGGGCTGCAAAAAAAAAAAAAGGCAATTATTTCCCCGTCTTGTTTCTTAGATATCTGAAAAAGAATTTCAAAATTCATCAAAGCTAACCTTCTCTTATGTACAACAGGCTAAGCTGAGAGAATGTTAACAAGTTCAATTTTCATTCAATCAGCACCGCTGCTCCCTGAAATGTTTCATTGCAGAAAAGAAATAAAAAATAATCTATATGGTAATTATTAGGATGAATCCCTCAGTAACTTTCGGCAACATAAAAGGTCAGTTCTATTCAAGATATTTTATCAGTCCCTTGCACGTACTCCTGTGCTGTCATTTTAAATCTGAACAGCATTTTATTTTCCCATTTACAGCTACCTGCAGAATTAAGTATTTAAGCCAAATAAGAAAAAAAAAGGAGAGAGAGAAAAAGAGAGAGAGAGAGAGAGAGAAATCTCGAATGTTGGCAAAGGCTATAATAGCATGGAGATAAATTGTTCAGCTGCTCTCTCCCAAGCCTCTGGGGCTACAGATTTTTTCTTCTCCTGGTGCACTGTGGGTATTCAAAACTTGTTCAACATGATTTCATTTCATTTCAGGCAGTGCCTGAGAAAACTAAATTACAGAATCAATCATACAGAAGGTCAGAGTGAGACTTCATTACAAGTATTGCATGCTTGCATGAATATCTTTCATTTATGACTGACCCAATATGTCACAATAGCTGTCTAGTAAAAATAATCCACTTTCTGAAATTGATGTACTACTGATGTCAGTGCTACTCAGCGGGTTGGGAAGATTATAGAGAGATGTTTAAAAGGTGGGGTGGGGGAAGGAGAAGAGAATTTAAAAAAAAAAAAAAAGATAAGAACCCTACGGAGCCCAAAGAACAGCTTGGTAGAATGGCCGTCCTTTGCAAATTAAAATAATTTCTCAGGTGATCACCGACAGTCAATGGTGCTTTAGTTGGTAATGACTTGAGATGTTGTTTGCTAACGGGTTTCCATCTGCTTATGTCTAGATGTATACATATTTTTCCCCCATATTGTGTTATGTGCCCTGGGTGCTTTTCTGAACACAAATGGTACTTTATTCAATTTTTCCCTCCAGTAATTCATTTAAGAATGTTGATATTTTGTATTACCATATTATTAAAATGCCAATGCTAATGATACTGTATGCCTTTTATCTCTCTCTCTCTCTCTCTCTTTCTCTTTCTCTCTTTCTCTTTCAGGGAAAGGAAATCTCAACCTAACAGAATGCATTTAAATGAAGATAAATGCTTCTTTCTTTCCTGTCCATAATCATAAACTAATCAGCAATATGAAAAATTGTCCCTCTCTTTACAAACAAAAAAGGACATAGGCTACTCATGGAAGGTAAGACAATGCATGGTGAGCTGTCCTATTAATCTTTTCTTGAAAGAGGTAGGAAATTGTTAATCTATTGACAGCCATCTTTAATAATTGGGGGGGGGGGAACTGCTGAGTTTGACAATAAAACTGCTTACTTGCACTTAAAATACAGCCATCTAAACTTACTAATGGAATGTAAAGCATTATTTATTATTCTGATTGTCTTCTGGCAGCAAATCTAAGAGAAGCTGGTAAAAGTACTGTTATGTAGCTAGTCAACTCAACGCCCTGAGGGAAACATGGGTGAACCTTGACATAACCTATTTTTTTTACTCACGCCTCTGGCGATTTTATATTCAAGTTTGTAGGTGAACATGTCAGGCAGTATTCAGAATAAATCTGGAGACACAGTGTATTAATCATAGCTTTTGCCCAAGTACATTTCATTTCTTCTCCGTTGACGCTTGAAAATTTCATGACATTTCTTCAAGGTGACATTCTGCTGGACATCTCAACGGGTCAATCCATAAATCCAATTAAAAGAATGATCCGTGGCTAGAAAACTGCCCACAATGATGATGTTTCCAAAAACATCGAGGATTGCATGGGGTATATAAAAAGTTATGTTCTTGGAGAACAACTCAACATGGCTTAGACCTGGATGTCCAGGAGACTGTCTTCTCTCAGTAGCTTCTGCCTGCTCAAAAAGATCAGGATGGTGGACTCTTTGGCGGCCATTTTTTCTTAAAATATGTCACATTCAGGGACCATAGGAATGAAGCTTCTAGGTAACTGAGACCTTCTTTAGAACAATTTTTCTCCAGAAATTAGATTGGTTCCCATGCTGTTACTTTTTTAGAAATCCACCAAGCTAGTTTTTCATGCATAGGAGTTCAGGAGTTCAGGAGTTCGATCCTGACCCGCTCAAGGTTCACTCAGCCTTCCATCCTTCCGAGGTCAATAAAATGAAGATCCGGATTGTTGGGGGCAATATGCTGACTCTGTAAACCGCTTAGAAAGGGCTGTAAAGCACTGTGAGGTGGTATATATAAGTCTAAATGTTAGTGCTATTGTCCTTCCTTCCTTCCTTCCTTCCTTCCTTCCCTTGTGGTTAGAATGCAACATTGCAGGCTGATTCTGCCCACAGCCTAGAGTTCAATCCTGACCATCTCAAGGTTGACTCAGCCTTCCATCCTTCCGAGGTCAGTGAAATGACCCCAATTGTTGGGAGCAACAGGCTGGCTCTGTAAGCTATTTAGAGAGGGCTATAAAGCACTGTGAGATGGTATATAAGTCTACGTGCTATTGCTATAAATTGTTGATGACTAGAACACTTCTCCCCAGAAGCTTGAGATAACAGAATAATGAAAGGGATTTTGGAGGTCTTCTAGTCCAATCCCTTGCTCAAGCAGGAGATCCTATACCACTTCAGACAAATGGTTGTCCAATCTTTTCTTAAAAACCTCCAATGATGAAGGACCCACAACTTCTGGAAGCATTCCGTTCCACTGATTAATTGTTCTAACCATCAGGAAATTTCTCCTTACTTCTAGGTTGCTTCTCTCCTTGATTAGTTGTCTGTTCTTGGAATCCTGCTCTTTTCTTTCTGGCAGCATGCATGAGAGTTTTTATTTATTTCATTTAGGAATCTGCTACAGCAGGGGTCCCCAACATTTTGGGCACCAGGGACCGGTTCCGTGGAGAAAGGTTTTTCCACAGACCGGAGAGTGTGTGGTTTTGTGTGCTGCCTGCATCCCACGGATGGGGCTTTGCTTGTTTGTGTGGACTGGTTGTTAGCATGCCACGGCCTGGTACTGGTCCACGGACCGGGAGTTGGGGACCCCTATGCTCTAGGGACTGTTGGATTGAATGGTGTATAAACAGCAGGTAAACTGGATTCATACATTTGGGCTGACATGAGGAGAACATGTTGTGAGCACCACAATGGGTGTGGCAACCATGAGTTGCCTAACATTCTATAGTTCTTTAAGTTAGTCTCCCTACCGTCTTAATTCCATTGGTAGCCATTCACTGCTTTTATTTTATCAGAATGGATACACAGGGAATCCAATAATATTTCTGGTAATGCAGAATTTTCCGTTCCTCTGTGTAACATACTAGGCTTCTTTTTTAATTTTCTTTAAAAGCAATATTTATCTTTATTAGAACATGGAGCTCAGCGAGAGAAATGTCCACATGGACTCAGTTGCTCATAGATGTCACCTTCAGATTTCAAGAATTATTCCAGTTTCAATATATCTCATCCAATATTGAAACTATATCTGTGGGTATCTTTAAAGCCAGTGACTTAACTATCAATACCGATTTAACAACTTGACAACCAAGATGTAATAAAAATTTGAGAAGCCGAGCACTGCTGCGTGCATGCAGCCATTGTACGAATGTAGATTAATATCATAATTATTTTATGCCCCCATAGTTAGTTCTCTCAGATACAGCAAACCCAATTGTCCATGAAATAAAATTTCATAGTTAAAATGCCTCTTTTATGTTTTTTTTATTGCAGCAATAAAAAAAAGGGGGCTCCAAGGGAAGATCATTCATAAAATATACAATTTAAATAAAGGGATTTTTATTATTAATAAATATTTATCACTTTAATAAAGTGCCTGTTTTAAATAAATAATGACAGGCATGTATCAACACGGCTTTGAAATATAAATTTAATATTCGGGATGATATTAATCTTAAAAGAGGCAAAGGAACTCCGTAGAAAATCTGGTTATTTTTAGTGGACCATTTTTCGTTAAGATTACTGAGAGTAGAGAATATCTGGAGCTCTGGGTTGAACTGTGGGGGTTTTTGATGCTCTCTGAGCTTGGTGGTTTTCCTTGCAGATGTTTCATTACCAAACTATGTAACATCATCAGTGCCAGAAGAAGACGGGGCTTGCAAAATGGAGGAGGAGGAGAATGGGAGGAGGAGGAGGAGGAGAGAGGAAGAGGAGGAGGAAGAGGAAAGAGGAGGAGAGGAGGAGGAGGAAGAGGAAAGAGGAGGAGGAGGAGAAGAAAGAGGAGAGAACAGGAGAAAGAGAAAGAGGAAGAGGAGGAGGAAGAGGAGGAAGAGGAAGAAGAAAGAGGAGGAGGAGGAAAGAGGAGGAGGAGGAGGAGAAAGAGAAGGAAAAAGGAGGAGAGAAGAGGAGAGAGGAGGAGGAGGAAGAGGAAAGAGGAGGAGGAGGAGGAGGAGAAGAAGAAAGAGGAGGAGAGAAGAGGAGAAAGAGAAAGAGGAGGAGAAAGAGGAGGAAGAGGGGGAGGAAGAAGAAAGAGGAGGAGAGAGGAAGAGGATGGGTTCCTTGGTTGTTTTCCTTGCAGAGGTTTGATTGCCAAGCTAGCTAACATCATCAATGCTAAGTTTTAATGCTAGTTTTAGCCCTGGTGATGCTAGTTTTACATTATCCATATCACTCTATGTCTTTGTGCAATAAAATAGGTGGATACCCAGAAGATTTAAAAAAAACACCAATATATATATATATATATGTTCCTACCATATGTAATCCATTGCTTTGGATAATGCCATCTTGTTCCACCAAGTTTCGAGATACTGTAATAGAAGGCAGATCCAAACTCTGGGGGGGAAACTGAGGGGTAAATTCATTTCCTTGGGCCCCCAACTGATCACTGAGGCCTTGGAAAGGCAGGAGAATATCAGCCATCCCTAAATTCGTGGGATCCAGTTCAGGTGGTGGCGTAATTGGCGGAATCTCAAACTCTTCATCTCCAAGGCTTGGAGTATGGAATGTTTGCTAAAAGGGAAGATAAATAAATAAATAAATTCTTTGTTATGATCACTGTCAAAGCAAGAATATACAGTATTTGCAGATGTCAACGCTGCAACAACAAACAATCACACAACAACAAACATTAAAAAAAAAAAATCAGTCATCCAGGTCGTGGTTGCCCCAAAGGTGCTTTTTTTGGGGGGGGGGGGGTCCCAAGAGGCAACTGTTCTCTCTTTATTTTTCTTTGAGGACATTCCGCTTCTCATCCTAGAACAGTGATGGCGAATCTTTTAGAGGCCGAGTGCCCAAACCACAACCCAAAACCCACTTATTTATCACAAAGTGCCAGGGCATTGTGGTGCCCTCAGAGGGGGGGCATGGGGGTGTGGCCCACTGGGTGGGCGTGGCTGGGGTGGGCATGGCCATCTCGATGCTGCTCATGGGGGGGATGCCTGTGGGGGCTGGGCAGGGTTGGGGGAGATCCAGGGGGTCTCTGGCGGGTGGGGCGGTGGGCAGGAGGCCCAGCATAGATGGGGGGAGAGGCATGCAATCCTAGCTGGGACTGGGGGGGCCATGGCGTCGATGGGGATCCGGCTTTCTCTGCCCGGGGTGGCCTTTGGCTTGCTGGGTGTGGGCATGCTCTACCACCTCTACTCAAGCTCGCTAGCTGGATGCTTCACCTCCTTTGTGGTGGGTGCGGCTGCCGCCCCGGGTGGCAGCAGCAGTGTAATGGACCTACACAAGCTGCTGGCAGCGGCGGCACGTGTGCCCACAGAGAGGGTTCCGAGTGCCGCCTCTGGCACCCGTGCCATAGGTTCGCCACCACTGTCCTAGAAGCTTCCTCAGTTCAACGTCTTCTTCTTCAGAACTGAAGAAGCTTCTTGGATAAAGAGCGAAACGCCTTTAAGGAAAAACAAAGAAAAACCAGTTGCCTCTTGGGAAAAACAAAAAGCATCTTTGGGACGTTGTTTTTTTAAAAAAAGAATTCTTCTACACTCCTCGCAACTTGACTGGCAAGTTCCTCACATCTGCCCAGCTTTTTTTAGATCTTTCGGAGTAAAGATTCAACTCTCATTATCATATGGCTTTAATGATGTATCAGTATTAACTGTTTTTTAATGCACACTTAATTAGCAACATCTGTCTCTGTTGTTGGAGTGAACATTGGCTAGGCTGGACTGGGTGTTTGTTTTTTTTAGCTGGAGAACAAATTGCCAGTTTATTGATATATTAGGAAAAAAGAAACCAGCACAAGCAGGTTACAAATTGTTCTGACACCACCACAAATGCTTTCAATTTTGGTCGAGCACCTACGTACTGGTAGTAAAGTCTTATAGCTCATACGCATGAAATGTTAGAATCCTATTTCAAATTCCCTCTTATTCCATTTATTCACGATAACAGATTGTATCCTATTCAGGTGATTGTTACAGTAGTTAAAAAGGTTTATTTAGTGCAATGGCTCCTAAACAGGGTACCTTGGTTTTGTTTACATGGAACAAGATACAGGGAGTGTTCGACTTAAAACAGTTTGTTTAGTGGCCGTCTGAAGTGACAACGGCACTTGGAAAAAAGTGACTTATGACCGTTTTTGCACCAGCCCCATGGTCAAGCGATCAACATTCGGACACTTGGTAAAGGTTAAATTGGAATACTGATGAAAAATTAAAAATGATGTAAAAATTAATAACAGGATATGGATTCTTTATGAAGACTGAATGTAATTAAGATATGTATAAGCTAAAACTTTATTGATAAATGTAATAATGATGTTTTTATCGAATTGATATAATTAGAAATGTACTAGATTGAACACGAGACAGTAACTGTTAAGGGAAAAAGAGAAGAAATATCTGATGTTGTAACCTGACATTTGCACTAAAGATTTTGTTATTGAACTATTGATTAACCCAGTCACCACGTTGCTTTTTAAATACTTAAATGTAAAATTGGAAAATTAATAAAATATTATAATATTTGGCAAGTGACAAGCATTTAGGCTCACGGGATTCCCCTTTTGCGACCTTCTGACAAGCAAAGTCAACAGGACTTAACCACCATGTGACTAATTTAACAGATGCAATGATTCACTGAACAACTGGGGCAAGAAAGATCATAAAATGGGGGCAAAGATCACTCCACAACAGAAAGCCACGGAAATACTGGGCTTCATTTTGGTGGTAAGTGTAGGGCTCTTTTTATATAAGTGTTAATGATGGGTCTCTTCTGAAAAAAAACACACGTCCTGTCCCAATATCCACATGTAAATTTCTACGCTCAAAATTTACACTCCTCAATTTACAACCATTGGGATTGGGACTTCCATCCTTAAGAGATGCGGCCGTTAAGTGCAGGCATGTGGCTGCGGGAGTCGGGCGCGCAACGGTCAGAACTTTAGATCTGGGTCATAAGTCCCCTTTTTCAGGTAAGTCATAACTTCAACCCATCATAAGTCAAGGACTACCTGACTACCTTGTTAAATATCTATGGAACCTTTTGAGGAGCTCTTTTGACCAACGCAGAATCATCATTGTTCCATTGTTCCAATTAATCTAGTAAGCTGTAACTAAAATAGGCACGTTCTAGATCCAATCTTTAAAGTGATGTCAGCTAATGGGACGGACCCAAGAGGTAGAGCTTGTCCATCACAGCTCCTGCCCTCTGGAATAGCTTCCCCATGAGGTTCAAGGTACCCCAAATCTGCTATTCTTGATAGACCTAAGTTTTTTCCAACCAGCGCTCGGTTAGGAAGTGTGTCCACATAGGAGTTTTATCAATACATGGGTATATAAGTCTCTGGATTAGCGCCTTCGTCTGTTTGTACTGACTGTTTTTTTTAAATCTAGTACATTGACCAGATTCATTTTGAGTTGGGCGCCCTATACATTTGACTAATAAGTCACTAAATAAACACAGTTATTAACTTATATAGTAGCAAGCAGAAACCCAATATAAAGGATTTTTTGACCAGCCCAAGTAGAGTTTTCACCCAATGATGGCCAGTAAATTCTTTTGATTATGAGCCCATCAATAGTTCAGTTAGGCAGCCATAGTTAGGGTAGAAAATGTCCCGTTGAGCACTATACATCGACAATATTGCTACTCCATAACTATTCTGTTGCCTATTGTTTTAGAACCACTGTAATTATTTTTGTGGATTCTGCACAACACAACCCCTCCAATTGTTTTCCAAATCAGTGTTGCAGTGAAGCCAAATAAGCTACTCCGCACGTAAACCACTTAAGAGTTTGAGCAATTGTTCCCGAGGAAAACCCAGAGCTTTATTAAGGATATTAACAATTCCAGGTATTGTGTTGTTTCGGGGAAGGGCCGTAGTGTACGGTCACAACAGATGGCTGCAGATGGATCACCAACAACCGCATGGCAATCTCATGGCCTTCTTCACCTAGTTTACCTGGAGCTGAGAGCCTGAATTAAAAGAGTTTACCTTATAGATTATTATAGGTTGGGTTTGTTTTGTTTCCCTCAGCCTACAGTTTTGCTTCCAAGGGAGGCGGCAATTTCGCCTCATGCATTATTTATACTGTCCGAAAGAGCGACTTAATGCCAGTTAATTTAAAAATGATACGTTTGGTGAAATTTCTCATTAAGTGGCTAGAAATTGTCATCCTTCAAACTGTTAATGATGATATAAATTAATAACTGCTTGAGAGAAAATGGAAACTGAAACGCCAGGACGAGGAAAAAAGGGGTCCCTTTGCTTGCATATGAAAAAATGTCAGCTGTCATTACTGCTCTCCCATCAGGAAGGAGACGGCAGCAGACAGCCGTCTGCAGAAATAAAACCATCTTGAGAGAATCAAGCAGGCTCATAAAACACACACACATGCACACGCGCACACACACACATGCACGCATAAAGGACATGGGCACAAATATTGCAACTTAATCTCAGTCCTGCAAGCTCCTTCTTTGCATGGGGAGATATTTATTCCTGTTTCAATATTTTTTAAAAAATGGGAGGGTGGGGGGAAGGAAGCTATTCATAGTCAACAGACTTCAAGTTCACCAACACAAAAGGATGAATTGGGCACGGAAGGCCTTTGGCTAATAAAAATAACCCTATGGCTACATTTTACAGTTGGGGTTGGCACAAAAGCTGCCTAGTAACAGATGCAATGATAATTTGTGACTCATTTACTACCCTATTACCGCTTAATGAAATCTAACATATCACATTAACAATATGGATAAACACTCGTTCCTGATATCTGGCATTTGGCTGTCTTCATTACCATCGTAATTATCATTTGAAATATTATTTCAATAAATATTTAAGGTGCTTCAGGATGCGGGGGGTTTTTTTGTTTTGTTTTTGAAAGAAAACAAAACCGGGTGACAACTTTTATGACACCGACATAAAAAAAAAACCAAACAAGCCACATCAATTTCTCAACCTAGGTTGTTTTTTAAGGGCTAATGGCACAAGCGAACTGGCAGGCGTTAGATTGAAATGCAATATAAGCTTAAAGATGTGACAGGTACAGATTGAAAATGTACCTAATATCGTGGACTTGGTAACTAAATATACCCATACCTTGATGACTGCGAAGCAGTCATCCACAGCAGAAATATATATATATATATATCAATATTCAACTGTTCTGTAGTCCTTTGTAGTACAAATGGTATAAATGTTTTCTAAGTCAGACATGGCAGTTGAATTCACTTGGTGAAAGGGAGTATGAAAAAAAATCTCCAATAGTTGTGTTATTTATATGCCTCCCTATAACACAACTATTTTATTCTGCAGCACGTTTTTGAAAAATGATATTTGTCATGTTTTCTTGGGGTGTACCAAGAGTTTAACTAAAAAAAAAGAAAGAAAGAAAGAAAGAAAGAAAGAAGAATCAAAATCGTCTCACGTCAGGATTGCTGAAAGTAACGTATAGATAAGCGAATAAGATGAACCTAATCTAAATGAAGACAATGTTTAGTGCTGAAATATTCTAAGCGATTTAGCCTGCTTCATATCCTGCAAAGTGTCTCCATGTTGTGCAATTTGATTCTGGAGAAAAGTCCTCTTATGATCCGGAGAGGACTGGGCAATGTTTTTAAGAGAGTTGCGTTGCCCATCGTGATTATAAAAGAGCTATTAACTTTTCATGCCTTTCTCTCTTAGATTACTTTCGGGAAGAGAAAAAATCCTCCAATCCTTAACCAAAAAAAAAAAAAAAACCAACCCCAAAAAACAGTGCATGTGGTTAAAATGCCATCTGCACTGAAATGTTCAAAACATTTGTTCCTTTTGATAAAAATGCAAATTTGGAGAGCTGTTGTATCAACATATAACAGCCAATGTCTGACACGGTGAATTATCACAGCTGGAATTAAATTGTCTCTGAACAGCTGCTGGCAGCAGAGCCTTCATCAATGTTTGATTCAAATGGAGGAATGAAATTCTACAGAATGAAACATCATGTTGTCATTACAGATGGGGGTGGTGTTCATTACCACATCCAACACCGAAGCAAGCCGGTGCCAAGCAATCTTCCCTTATCTAAGCAATCTTGTTGGAAGGGAGGAAAGAGAAAGAGAGGAGGAGGGAGAGCGAGGCATTGTTTTAAAATTATGGACATAAAAATACTGCATTGAATACAGCCACATTTATCACGGCTCTCCAATAATTTTTCTCCTCTATAGTTTTTTTTTTCTCCTTCTCTATTGTACAAGGATATAAGCAAAAAAAAAAAAAGATTTCTGGCTCAGAGGCAGAAAAGCTATTGATCTTAGACGTTTCTGTTTACAAGGTCCACTCAAGTCCAACTCAAATGCTGGAGGAGTTCACTGCAATTTTCATTCCCACAGAATGACAGAGTTGGAGTGGACCTCGGAGGTCTTATAGTCCAACCCCCTGCTCAAGCAGGACTCACTTTCAGACAAATGGTTGTCCAATCTCTTCTTAAAAACCACCAGTGTTTGGAGCACCCACAACTTCTGGAGGCAAGTCATTCCACCGATTGATTGTTCTCACTGTCAGGAAATTCCTCCTTAGTTCCAGGTTGCTTCTCTCCTTGATTAGTTTCCATCCATTGCTTCTTGTCTTGCCTTCAGGTGCCTTGGAGAACAGGCTGAACCCCCCTCTTCTTTGTGGCAGCCCCTCAAATATTAGAAGATTGCTATCATGTCACCTCTAGTCCTCCAGTAATACAAATTGAACCATCAAGGGAAGTAAAACTGAAAGCTGGACAAATTCAGCTTGCATTTCCATCCAATTGGAGCAAACATGTATGTTGAAAAAACAGCTCAGTCTGCAGCAGAGTCACTTTTGCTACCCTGATGTTCTTTAGAAGAGAGATTCCCAACCTTTTGGGCACCAGGGACTGGTTCCATGGAGAAAAGTTTTTTCGTGGACCGGAAGGGGCGTGGTTTTGTGTGCTGCCTGCATCCCATGGATGGGGCTTTGCTTGTTTGTGCGGACCGGTTGCTGGCATGCCACGGCCTGCTACCGGTCCATGGACCAGGGATTGGGGACCCCTGCTTTAGAAGACCATCAAGGAGAGGACCAACAGACTGAAAGAATTACAGGAATATTAGGCTGGCAATTGCCCCTCTGCCATCTTTCCCAGATGTTGGCCAAGTCCATCACCTTGTGACCTAGTCAGATTCTATCAATCAAAGTTAATGCTTCCATTGAACCAAGACTCTCTCTACGGAGAGTCTCCTCATCTTCCCCAGAAAACAAATGATCCTGCAAACCAGTTGTGTTCCCTTTGTTTTCCTAAGAACCTAAATTAAAAAATAAGGTGTTTGTATTTATGGCCCTAATTAGTTGACGAGCGTTCAATGAATTTGCTTTAAAATGTACGCCTACTGTGCCTTAAATCTGCCTCCTTCTGGTTGTCTTTATGCATGTGCTTTTATGTGCGTGCATGTGTGTGTGTGTGTGTGTGTGTGTGTTACTTTTTGCACATTTCTGAACCACCTATTTCCCCTTATCTGTCTGTCTATGTAACAAACTGCAGGAAAAGGAATGATAGAAACTGTGGGAGGCGCTAAAAAAGAGATCAGTCTAGAATCCTTATGTAGCCACAAACTAAATCCAACCTCTCTTGAATTCCATGGATCCTTATCTAACTCCAAATAGCAAATAACCATTAGTTGAGAAGATTCCTGTACATAAGCATTTTAGCAATAAATCAGTTTAAGTGTACCCTTCACGTGTGGAGCTGGTCTTTCATACCTGAACAAATACATGCATGCATACAAACACAGACACACACATAGATACACACAAACTTGCACACACATTTGCAGATTTGTTTTTATTGACCTGCTACATAACTAACACTCTTACAGACAACTAAATTGACCCACAATGGTAAAATGTCAGGTTATTTTCTCTCTCATTAAAGACTTTATTTTGTGCTCCATAAAACACAGAAAATTTAGCACTTTGCCCATCACCTGCTGAAAGACTGCAAAAATGATAAAAGTGAACAACAGAATTACAGTGTAAAGCAAAGAGGAATAAAGTGTTTGCGGGGGGGGGGATGCTTACCTCATTCGCTGCAAAAAATGCGTTATTTGCTTCTGCCATATTCATGTAGTTATTGTTGCCAAACTGAAAAGAAAAGTATGATGTTAATATATTGCATTCTATTACATTACACTATATTATACTGTATAACACGTCCTGGAAAATGTAAAGGTTGTAAGAACAACTTGGATCCTAATGCTGTAGGAGTGGGTAGCGTAAAAAAAATAGTTTGCTAAGTTTCAAAAACTCTTAATCAAATGTTCAGTTGGGAATTCTGAGAACTGTCTGGCACCCGTTGATTTTAAACATCTTGCTTCAAGTGTTCCTTCCACAACTGCTGCATCCCAATACATGTATTTATGTTTATCCTTTTTATTTAGAATAACTTTACCCCTTCCCTTTAAGCAAAGCCATTTTAAAAGAAGCATAATATAATGATACTATAATAACAATACACATATTAAAGCAAGATTATGCCATAGATATCTGCAAGACTCATAAGATTATGACAGCCTAGAAGAGAATCCAATAAAGCTGAAAGGTGAATAAATAAAACTCACAACCTGGTTACATTAACGTCAGGAAAAAATCAAACTTTTCATACTCAATATAAGCATAGGTCAGGGGTAGGCAACCTTGGCTCTTTTATGACTCGTGGACTTCAACTCCCAGAATTCCTGAGCCAGCTTATCTGGCTTAGGAATTCTGGGAATTGAAGTCCACGAGTCATAAAAGAGCCAAGGTTGCCTACCCCTGGCATAGGTATCCCTTGATTTACAACTGTTCACTTAATAATGGCTTGAAGTTACAACGACACTGAAAAAAGTGACTTATGACCATTTTTCATACTTACGTCCATTGCAGCCTCCCCCATGGTCACGTGATCAAAATTCAGAAGCTTAACAACTGGGGCGAAAAAAGTCGTAAAATGGGGCAAAACTCTCTTAACTGTCTTGCTCTACACCATAAATTTTGGGCTCAACTGTGGTCACACATCAAGGATTTACCTGTACTTCATTTTCCGTAAATATCTATTTTATTTATTATTGCATTTACGTGCCACTCATTTTGCTCCTGTAAAACAGTCTGCACATTTTGTATATAACACATATATGCATATACGCACAGACGCACAATTTTATGACAGGCAGTGTCCAGAGCTAAAGTACCATTCAAGACAATTAGCATCAAGTTACCAGAGTCGCGTCAGTTGAGAAGAGAAATTATATAAATAAAAAATTAAGTAAAATTTAATAAAGCTGTGTGTGTGTGTGTGTATGGGACATCTAAAGGTTATAAAACTAACGCACTGAGTTACTGAAACAAATTGTTAAAGCAAATTAACATAAGGAACAAAGGTTCCATCATATTTAATAATTAAACTATGATTAAACATTTAAGCTGCATGAGCGATAGAAAGAGAAGCCCAGAAGGAAATCTGAATGGTGTTTATATCCAAAATCAAGGCCTCTAAATTGGGGTTTTGAACAAGAATTTAACTACCAGCTCCTTAATTTACCTCCTCAGTTTAACCCTGAAGAAAAACATTGTTCCCAAGAGCAACTGGTGAAAGTCAAACCTTCATCTACCTGGTTTTATTTTTGTTATTGTAGCTTTTTATTATTGTTTGGCTTTAAATTGCTAAATTTTATTAGAAGGTTACATTTTACTTCAAAGTTACCAGAAAGACACATACATTTACAACGTTTGTTACTAGGATGTAACAGCAGTGGGTGCTGAGAAAGCTACAAACAATTCCTTACAACACTTTTCTGAGTTGTGAAAAGAACAATGATTCATTCCCACAAGCATAAAGTTTTGACAACCAACAGGGAATTATTGTGTGTTCTAGCTATGAATGCGAGATATATCATCACCATCCCTACAAGCAGCAATGCCCTACCTGCAAGAGACTGCTCAATCTTGCTCATAGTATGTCAAGAATCTCAGTACAGGTAGTCCTCGACTTACGACCACAATTGAGCCCAACATTTCTGTTGTTAAGTGAGACAGTTCGTTAGTGACTTTTGCCCCATTTGTTATGACGTGATCCCCTTTTGCAACCTTCTGAGGACCAAAGTCAATGGGGAAGCTGGATTCATTTAACAACCATGTTACCAACTTAGCAACTGGAGTGATTCCCTGAAGAACTGTGGCAAGAACGGTCATAAAAGGGGGCAAAATTCACTTAACAACTTGTCTCACCTAGCAACAGAAATGTTGAGCTCAGTTGTGGCCACTGGTCAAGGATTACCTGTAGAGGCACAGGGTGGGTAATGAAATGGACGTCATGATCTAAAGCCTGGGACTTTTGCAACAAGATCTTGTGGAGTATCAGGACAGCAAGTGCAAAAAAGGTGGCGTTTGTTTTGTGATGTCACTACTTCAATTCTAACTCTTTATCATCCCTTAGCCCTAAATCAAATTTTAAGAGGAACTCTTCCTCTTAAAAGAAAAAAAAAGGAGGGGGGGAATTAGCAAAACCTGAAAGAAAAACACAGCCTTGCCTGGATTCATTTTATTTCAACGTTTTAGAAAGCATGCCAAACATAAGAAGTTGGAAGACCAGGAGGGCCACAAAAATGTAAAAAAAAAAAAAAAAGCCTCTTGTTCGTGGGAAGCATGTGAGGAATTTTAATCAAAATTTGTAGCTGAGGGGGTGAGGACATACCCTTCCATTCATTCCTGCACTGTTTACATGTCTTGCCCCCTCCCACGTTTTCTGGCAAAACTTTACATTTACTGCATGTACATTTCATCACCGTACACCGAGTTATTTATGCAGATGTAATCAGAATTAAAGTGCACTAAATTCCAGAGGTATATCAGATCAAACTTTGCAGAGAGCAAATATTTTGATTCTCTACTGTTATCTCTGTCTCTCTCTGTATCTAAATCTATCTCTCTATCTATCTAATCATAATCTAGAGAGGAATTCAAATTGAAAGCATTTCCTTCTTTCCTTTGAACGCTTATTTTAATTTTAAAAGAAACCCACTAGTCATTATTTTAAGGGCAGGACATGTCAGGGCTGCCAAATCCGGGCTGCAAAGATACAGACAGCCATTAGAGGGCAGCAAAGAGATCCAGAAACCTTCACTGCCATCTTGCAGTTACTGGAATTTCTGCAGCTCCGATCTCGGAGCTCAAGGAAGGAAAATGAAGAGAAGTAACTCAAGAAGGGAAGAAGAGAGGCAAGGAATTCTCTGTAGGTAAAACCACAAATATCTACCGGTGGTCCTCGGCTTACGACCACCACTGAAACTAGAGCTTCTGTTGCTAAACAATGCGGTTGTTAAGTGAGGTTATGTCCTTTCTTGACCAGGAGGTTAAGTGAATTATGGCAATTGTTACATAAACCTGACTTCTCCCACTGACTTTGCTTGTCAAAAGCAGGCCGGGAAGGGAGCAAATGGGGATCACATCACCCTGGGAAGCTGCAACCACAGAAAATAAACTGGCCAAGTGCCCAAATTGTGGAATCACTGCAATGGTCATACAAGTGCGAGGACTGGCCATAAGTCACTAATCTGGCCATCGTCATTTCAAACGGTCATTAAACAGATGGTCATAAGTGAAGGACTCCCTGTATTGTACTGTACTCCCTGTGCTACCTTGACATACTCTCCCCTAGACCTCTGGGCAGTGGAGTATAATAATAATAATAATAATAATAATAATAATAATAATAATAATAATAGTAGTAGTAGTAGTAGTAGTAGTAGTAGTAATAATAATAATAATAATAATAATAATAATAATAATAATAATAATAATAATAATAATAATAATAATGTTGGAAGGGACCTTGGAGGTCATCTAGTCCAACCCCCTGCTCAGGCAAGAAATCCTATGCCATTTCGGACAAATGGCTGTCCAGTCTCTTCTTAAAAAACTTCCAGTGTTGGAGCATTCACAGCTTCTGGAGGCAGGTTGTTCCACCGGTTAATTGTTCTCACTGTCAGGAAGTTTCTCCTTAGTTCTAGGTTGCTTCTCTCCTTGATTAGTTTCCATCCGTGCTTCTTGTCCTGCCTTCAGGTGCTTTGGAGAATAGGTTGACACCCCCCCCCTCTTCCTTGTGGCAACCTCTTAGCAATAACAGTAGCACTTAGACTTATATACCGCTTCACAGTGCTTTACAGTCCTCTCTAAGCGGTTTACAGAGTCAGCATATTGAGGACCCCAACAATTGGAGTCCTCATTTTACCAACCTTGGAAGGATGGAAGGCTGAGTCAACCTTGAGCCAGTCAGGATCGAACTCTTGCAGTCGGCAGAATTAGCCTGCAATACTGCCTTCTAACCACTGCACCACCACGGCTCTTAGATATTGGAAGACTGCTATCATGTCACCCCTCGTCCTTCTCTATCATGTCACCCCTCGTCCTTCTCTTCTTAAACAAGACATAACCAATTCCTGCAACCATTCTTCGTATGTTTTAGCCTCCAGTCCCATATTCAACTTTGTTGCTCTTCTCTGCACTCTTTCTAGAGTCTCTGACAATTTCACACCGATTTTACACCAAGGTAGTGTAAAAAGTCTAATAATCTAGACGAAAGAAAGAAGGCTGCAATAGAAATAATCCTCTGAACAGTTAACATGTGCATGTAATTAATGTAAGATCTACAACTAATCAGATACGAATTGTATCCATTAATTAGCACTGGCCCTAGAGAAATGAGAAGGGGGGGGGAGAATCAGTAAAAACATTAGCGCTAAAATGTGCCAGCCTCTGATGAAACATAGCTCTGGTGGCATCTGAAATCAAGCAGCTGGCACTAGCCCGCCAAGCAATTTAAGAACCTTTCACCTGAGGTCTGGCGAACTGGAGATACAAAGCGTTCTCTCCCTATCTTTCGTCTCTCTATGAGGCTTATTATTAATGGTTTTTAATTTAGCAAATTCTCGGTGATCAGCTGGGAAATGCTATAAATCACACACCAAACAGAACAAAGAGTTTCGTACTTCTCTCCCCCCCCCAGTCAAAGATTTAATTTTGGAGAAGCAGTTCAAAAGGACCTGTCACCTGCTCTTCAAGGCTCTTTACTGATACAACTCCCATTTCATAAAGGGCCTGAATTCAGGTTTGGGGGGGGTGGGAGGGCTGTTGTTGTTTTTTGAAGCCTTCGTCTCCATTTAGTTCTAGTCCAGTGGTTCTCAAGCTTTTTAATGCCGCGACCCCAACCGGTCGTTAAGTCAAGGACTTTCCCTGCCCGGGAGCGCCGCGCATGCGTGGTTCCGCCCCCTGCGCCGGCAGAGACGGAGCAGGCCGACCACTAGCTGGCCCAGCCCAAGGGAGGTAAGGCACCCGCCGGAAAAGGGGGAAAAAATGGCGGACAAAAAAAAATGGCGGACAGCCTTGCTTGGCGACCCCCGTGAAATGGTCGATCGACCCCAAATGGAGTCCTGACCCACAGGTTGAGAACCACTGTTCTAGTCGGATTACACAAGGTACAGGTAGTTCTCGACTTACAACGGTTTATTTACTGACCGTTCAAAGATACAACAGCACTCTCTAAGCGGTTTACAGACTCAACCTATCTCTCCCAACCATCTGCGTCCTCATTTTACCGACCTTGGAAGGATGGAAGGCTGAGTCAACTTTGAGACGGTCAGGATCAAACTCTGACGAGCAAAGTCAATGGGGGAAGCCGGATTCACTGGACAAGCATGTGTTTTGCTTAACCACCACATGGTATCAGTCACAGATCCACTACACTGAAGAAATGGATTCCATATTGGGGTACTCCAAAAAAGAATTTCAGGGAAGAAGACTTTAAACTCCTGCACTACTTTCTGCAAAAACCCAAGTCAATTTAAGCATTCTGTCTGTATTTGTAAATAGATAGATAGAGAGACAGACAGACAGACAGACAGACAGACAGACAGACAGACAGACAGACAGAGATGATAGATTGATATATATAGATGATAGATAGATAGATACAGATAGATAGATTGATAGAGATGATAGATGATGGATAGATAGATAGATAGATAGATAGATAGATAGATAGATAGATAGATAGATAGATAGATAGATAGACAGACAGACAGACAGACAGACAGACAGACAGATAAATAGATGATAGAGAGATATGGACAGATATGGATGATAGATTGATATAGATGATAGATGATAGGCAGATATGGATAGATGATAGATTGATTGATATAGATGATAGATAGATAGATGATAGATAGATAGATGATAGATAGATAGATAGATAGATAGATAGATAGATAGATAGATAGACAGACAGACAGACAGATAAATAGATGATAGAGAGATAGAGAGATATGGACAGATATGGATGATAGATTGATATAGATGTTAGATGATAGATAGATATGGATAGATGATAGATTGATTGATATAGATGATAAATAGATAGATGATAGATAGATAGATAGATAGATAGATAGATAGATAGATGGATGGATGGATGGATGGATGGATGGATGGATGGATGGATGGATGGATGATAGGTAGGTAGGTAGGTAGGTAGAAATAAGATCTACTTTTATTATAAAGATACGATAAAGAAAAAAACCTACTCTGAGAGCACCATTAATTCCATTTAAACTCATTTTCTTTTAAGCACCGTGATGCCTCGTAAGTCAGGCGATTCGTTCACTAAAAGGATCAATAAGAGTTCTCTTCTTTTAACTTTCCTTGGCTTCTGTCTTTCTCGTAGTCTTGTCTTTGGTGCTAAGCAATTTTCTACTGTTAAAAAACTGAAATTGGAATCAATTGTCTTCGGAGCTTGCTTGAAGTGT
Source organism: Protobothrops mucrosquamatus (assembly GCF_001527695.2). Lineage (NCBI taxonomy): Eukaryota > Metazoa > Chordata > Lepidosauria > Squamata > Viperidae > Protobothrops > Protobothrops mucrosquamatus. Next base: position 422,221 of record NW_015388938.1, read on the forward strand.
GGAGAATTAGAAATCAACCTTACAGATGTAGAGAGTTAGTCATATTGCCACTTTTAGCATCACACCCTTTGCTTTGCATTCCTGGCAAGAAAAGGAGGAATGTACTGATTCCCAAAGATGCAATTAAGAAGCAAAACTTAATTATTTTACAGCCTTAACTACTGTATCTTAATCACTGCATCAGATAACATCTTCTCTGCATTCGGAGGGGATTTGATTGCTTTCCAGGATTAATAATCAGAACTGTCTAGCAAATAAAATGTTTGATAAAAGCAGGAATTAAAAATTAAGTGTCTGAAAGGGGGGGAAGAGGCATTTTTGAATTCTTGGTGCTCACAATTTCTTTGACTGCCTGAAATGCCAAGCGAAGGGAATGGAGGAATTTAAGTTTTGTTTCACTAATGAGGAATCACATGGAAATCAGGATAACGCAAATAATAAATCAAAAGATGAGAAACTGGATGAATGCTATTTCAGCAGGGTTACTCCAAACACTAGAATGTAGGGTAGTACTTTCTCACAGCAACAGCAGCAGCAACAACAAAAAGGATACAAAGAGAGGAGTACAAAAAAAATCAGCTTTACCCAAGCAAGTTTGTCATTACAGATTTCTCAGAGAATAAATTAAAATACACTGGGCAATGTAATTTCTGAAAAAAGTGACTTATGACCATTTTTCACACTTATGACCATTGCAGCATCCTCATGGACACGTGATCAAAATTCAGACACTTGGCAACTGACTCATATTTATGATGGTTGCTGTGTCCCAAGGTCACGTGATCAAGAAAACTATTCCTTTCTGTTGTCCCTTCGGTCTAAGTGAATTGTTGACACCTTTTTTCCAGCATTTTACCCCCTTTCGAGTGAATTGTTGACAGAGGGAACCGTTGTCTTTAAAACCCGAGTATACACCTGTTCTTCGTTGCCTACCTTTGATTAGTTCCTCTCTTCGTTGGATCTTGATTCCTCTTTGAAGGACTGAGTTAGAACAATTAACCAGTGGAACAACCTGCCTCCAGAAGCGGTGAATGCTCCAACACTGGAGGTTTTTAAGAAGAAACTGGACAGCCATTTGTCTGAAATGGTATAGGGTTCCTACCTGAGCAGGGGGTTGGACTAGATGACCTCCAAGGTCCCTTCCAACTTTATTATTATTATAATAAATAATATATAATAAAACAGATGGAAATACGTTATAATAAAAATAATGAAAGGTTAGCTGAGGTATTTTTAGGTTAAACACAGCAGTGAACATACAAGATCTTACTTCTCTGACATAGTCATACCATTCCCCTGCAAAAAAAACAGATTCTGAACTTAATTGCTAGATATGTAATAACCACCTAATAATATACTTCCTCTTATGAAACTGATTTGGCATGGATAGTGGCGATACTATTTTGGGATAAAACATTTCAATTAAATAACAGATGATTAATTATATAACAGGACTCTCATCCACTATAATACTTCTTTGGTTTTGTCATGCCATATTAAAATAACTTTCTTAATACCCCAGGATATTATTGAGAAACCTTTTGTATAAAACATGGCTGAAAAAATACTTTTTAAAATTGCAGTCCTGAATAGAAACCCCAAAAGAAATGAAAATGTGTATCAGTTCAAAACAAAAGTACAAAATCAGCCCATCAGTTGTAACTTGACGCCATACAAATTTTCCTTATGGTTGAAAACTTAACTTGGAGACTTGATTTTAAGTACTTTTTCCTGTTTAGTTGGCCATTATTTTAGCAGAACATTGTTTTCCTTCAAAACTCCAACATGTGGTAATTCATGAAAATTCACTCATGCTACCTGACATGACATGAGAACATTTCAACTTCTCCTGTGACTAACATAGATGGGAGTAGAACACGCTCTTCCATTTTCTGGAAGTTAATCAACAAACAATAAATAAAGCTGGGATGCCTGAATAATGCACATAAGGGTGAGAAGACCAACACCAGGAGATAGTCCTCAATGTAGAACATAGAATAATAGAGTTGGAAAGGATCTAAGAAAGGTTGGGGTCTATCAATCAATCAGAATAGAGCTGGAAGGGACTTTGGAGGTCTTCTAGTCCAACCCCCTGCTCAAGCAGGAAACCCTACACCATTTCAGACAAATGCCTGTCCAGTCTCTTCTTAAAAACCTCCGGTGTTGGATCATTCACAACTTCTGGGCCAAACTGTTCCACTGATTGTCTTCATTGTCAGGAAATTTCTCCTTAGTTCTAGGTTGCTTCTCTCCTTGGTTAGTTTCCATCCATTGTTTCTTGTCTTGCCTTTTGATGCTTTGAAAAAATAGTTTGACCCACCCCTCATCTTTTTAGGAGGCCCTCAAATATTGGAACATTGCTATCATGTCACCGCTGGTTTTTCTTTTCATTAAACTAGACATGCCCAGTTCCTGCAACCGTTCTTCGTATGTGTTAGCCTCTGACCCCCTAATCATCTTTGTTCTTCTTCTTGATCATGCGACCTTGGGGATGCTGCAACGAAGAATTGAGACAACTGAACCCAAAATTTCCATTGCTAAGCAACACACCTGTGAAGTGAATTTTGCCTGATTTTGCTAATCAGAAGGTTGCAAAAGGAGATCACCGTTCATTTAGTGGCGTTCAAAGTTACAATGGCAATGGGGAAAAAAAGTGACTGATGACCATGTTTCAGGCTTACAACCGCTGCAGCATCCCCAGGGTCACATGATCCAAATTCAGACACTTAGCGACTGGCTTATTTCTATGACAACAAAGGTATCCCAGAGTCATGTGATCCCCTTTGTGACCTTCTGACAAGCAAAGTCAATGGGGAAGGCAGATTCACTTAACAGCGGTGTTAGTGACTTAACAACTGCAGTGATTCTCTTAACAACTGTGGCCAGAAAGGTGGTAAAATGGGGGCAAAACTCAGTGAACCACTGCCGAAGATAGGGGTAGGCAACCTGGGTTCTTTTATGACTCGTGGACTTCAACTCCCAGAATTCCTGAGCCAGCCATGCTGAGGGGAAAGAGAGAGGTTGCCAAGCTGGCTCAGGAATTCTGGGAGTTGAAGTCCACGAGTCATGAAGGGGCCATAGTTCCCCCATGCCGGCTCAGGAATTCTAGGAGTTGAAGTCCACGAGTCATAAAAGAGCCAAGGTTGCCTACCCCTGGCCTAGGAATTTAGCAATAGGCATTAGGGGCTCAAAATTGTGGTTGTTAAGTCAAGGTCTACCATCAGTGATTTATAGAAACTTTTTCCTGATCTAATGTAAGATGCATTGTGATTTCAGTGACAATAATCCTCAGCCATGTGAGCCAAACTTCATTTGAAAGCCAAGGAGTTGGTTAGCGCATGCAGCCTCTCCCTTTTAACACACACACACACACACACACACAAACACTTCATTCCTATCACAGAAATCTGAACAGAGTTTTTGAGAGATCCTGTCACCCTCAGGATTAGCTTGCAACAAACAGAATTACATACAGAAGAGTTTTAAGTTTTAAAGTAAAGCATCTGACTTATATCAGTTTGACACTTCCAGATAAGATATGGCAGCAGAACAGGTTATAGTTTCAATAATAATTTCTGATTGGCATGTCATTCCTTCTAACTACCGTTTGGCATCTCTCCAGAGAAAAGAGCAGAGCACTGTTAGGAAAAAAAATATCTCTTTGTATAATTCAGTATTTACACAGCCTGGGCTCTCTTGCTGTAAAGAGAAAGCATTTAAGCTGTTCAGCTTTAAAAGATTTGGATCACCATACCACAGGCCCTTCTCTTCCCCCACAAAATAATGGTTTTTTCTTCTTCTTACAAGCAGGTGACAATTTTGTTTAAAAATGTTCACACCACAGCTAAATAATCTCCCAAGGTTAAGAGAGAGAGAGAAAAGGGAGAGAACCTCTGATTGCTTCGGTGCAGCTGCTCAAACAATTTCTATCTCGGCAAGATTTGCATATTTCTGAATATTCTCTTTCAAACCCCCGCATTTTTTGTGAGCAAAATCAATTTTGTCCAAGACAAAAAATAAAAGTGAGATTTGGCGTAATGATTTTAAGCTTTTAAATAAACATGAACTCCACAGTATGAAGAGGTCCAGCCTGGCTTTGAAGAAAGGGCTTCTGGTTGTTTGCTTGCACAGATATCAATTGTCAGGGACACATTTTTAACATGCAGCAGAGAAAAGAGGGAAACAAAGAACAAGTCGAACGCAACACAACTGAAAGAAGAAGAAGAAGAAGAAGAGGAGGAGGAGGAGGAGGAGGAGGAGGAGGAGNAGAAAAGGTGGCGGAACTCAAACCTGGCCACGCCCTCATCAAACCCTAGGACCGCCCCTTTAGAGAACAGGAATGCAAGTAAAATTTGGGAGGGGCTATTTCCGGTGTGGGAGGGGCTATTTCCGGTGCGGCCGGCCCGGAAAAAGGTGCCGGAACGCGGTTCCGCCGCGTTCCGGCTGAAAAAAAGCCCTGATTATAGGGCTACTTTTATTCACCTCCCAGTGAATATCACTGCATTTCTTTAAAGAGCCATAGCAGTCTATGTATTTGTCTATCATTTTTAGAACATTTTCCTGTTCAGTGAATCTGCTCCATAACGGTTAGTATAAAAGTCACAGACAATATGAAATCTAGCCACTGAATTTAAATCTGAAAGCCTTTTATTCTTCAAATCCTAAAAGCTGGGGGTTTTATACCACTGTTGGACACGCCTACAATATTTCCTCAAACCGATGTCAACCACAGCTAACTATATTGCAGTTGGCCTCTAAGTAGCTTTTCTTAGATTCTTCTATCAAATTTGATGTCTGAAGGTGAAAATTCTGAATTCTAATCTGGAAATATTATTTAGTTCTATTGCAGCCTCTCCAATTCTAGTGAATGATGAATGGGGGAAATTCATGTAGAAAACAGATGGAAATACGTTATAATAAAAATAATGAAAGGTTAGCTGAGGTATTTTTAGGTTAAACACAGCAGTGAACATACAAGATCTTACTTCTCTGATATAGTCATACCATCCCCTTGCAAAAAAAAAACAGATTCTGAACTTAATTGCTAGATATGTAATAACCCCCTAATAATATATTTCCTCTTATGAAACTGATTTGGCATGGATAGTGGCGATACTATTTTGGGATAAAACATTTCAATTAAATAACAGATGATTAATTATATAACAGGACTCTCATCCACTATAATACTTCTTTGGTTTTGTCATGCCATATTAAAATAACTTTCTTAATACCCCAGGATATTATTGAGAAACCTTTTGTATAAAACATGGCTGAAAAAATACTTTTTAAAATTGCAGTCCTGAATAGAAACCCCAAAAGAAATGAAAATGTGTATCAGTTCAAAACAAAAGTACAAAATCAGCCCATCAGTTGTAACTTGACGCCATACAAATTTTCCTTATGGTTGAAAACTTAACTTGCAGACTTGATTTTAAGTACTTTTTCCTGTTTAGTTGGCCATTATTTTAGCAGAACATTGTTTTCCTTCAAAACTCCAACATGTGGTAATTCATGAAAATTCACTCATGCTACCTGACATGACATGAGAACATTTCAACTTCTCCTGTGACTAACATAGATGGGAGTAGAACACGCTCTTCCATTTTCTGGAAGTTAATCAACAAACAATAAATAAAGCTGGGGTGCCTGAATAATGCACATAAGGGTGAGGAGACCAACACCAGGAGATAGTCCTCAATTTAGAACATAGAATAATAGAGTTGGAAAGGATCTAAGAAAGGTTGGGGTCTATCAATCAATCAGAATAGAGCTGGAAGGGACTTTGGAGGTCTTCTAGTCCAACCCCTTGCTCAAGCAGGAAACCCTACACCATTTCAGACAAATGCCTGTCCAGTCTCTTCTTAAAAACCTCCGGTGTTGGATCATTCGCAACTTCTGGACCAAACTGTTCCACTGATTAATTGTCTTCATTGTCAGGAAGTTTCTCCTTAGTTCTAGGTTGCTTCTCTCCTTGGTTAGTTTCCATCCATTGTTTCTTGTCTTGCCTTTTGATGCTTTGAACAATAGTTTGACCCACCCCTCATCTTTTTAGGAGGCCCTCAAATATTGGAACATTGCTATTGTCAACGCTGCAAATACTGTATATTCTTGCCACCGTTGGTCTTACTGTATATTCATGTCACCGCTGGTTTTTCTTTTCATTAAACTAGACATGCCCAGTTCCTGCAACCATTCTTCGTATGTGTTAGCCTCTGACCCCCTAATCATCTTTGTTCTTCTTCTTGATCATGCGACCTTGGGGATGCTGCAAGAATTGAGACAACTGAACCCAAAATTTCCATTGCTAAGCAACACACCTGTGAAGTGAATTTTGCCTGATTTTGCTAATCAGAAGGTTGCAAAAGGAGATCACCGTTCATTTAGTGGAGTTCAAAGTTACAATGGCAATGGGGAAAAAAAGTGACTGATGACCATGTTTCAGGCTTACAACCGCTGCAGCATCCCCAGGGTCACATGATCCAAATTCAGACACTTAGCGACTGGCTTATTTCTATGACAACCACGGTATCCCAGAGTCATGTGATCCCCTTTGTGACCTTCTGACGAGCAAAGTCAATGGGGAAGGCAGATTCACTTAACAGCGGTGTTACTGACTTAACAACTGCAGTGATTCTCTTAACAACTTTGGCCAGAAAGGTGGTAAAATGGGGGCAAAACTCAGTGAACCACTGCCGAAGATAGGGGTAGGCAACCTGGGTTCTTTTATGACTCGTGGACTTCAACTCCCAGAATTCCTGAGCCAGCCATGCTGAGGGGAAAGGGAGAGGTTGCCAAGCTGGCTCAGGAATTCTGGGAGTTGAAGTCCACGAGTCATGAAGGGGCCATAGTTCCCCCATGCCGGCTCAGGAATTCTAGGAGTTGAAGTCCACGAGTCATAAAAGAGCCAAGGTTGCCTACCCCTGGCCTAGGAATTTAGCAATAGGCATTAGGGGCTCAAAATTGTGGTTGTTAAGTCAAGGTCTACCATCAGTGATTTATAGAAACTTTTTCCTGATCTAATGTAAGATGCATTGTGATTTCAGTGACAATAATCCTCAGCCATGTGAGCCAAACTTCATTTGAAAGCCAAGGAGTTGGTTAGCGCATGCAGCCTCTCCCTTTTAACACACACACACACACACACAAACACTTCATTCCTATCACAGAAATCTGAACAGAGTTTTTGAGAGATCCTGTCACCCTCAGGATTAGCTTGCAACAAACAGAATTACATACAGAAGAGTTTTAAGTTTTAAAGTAAAGCATCTGACTTATATCAGTTTGACACTTCCAGATAAGATATGGCAGCAGAACAGGTTATAGTTTCAATAATAATTTCTGATTGGCATGTCATTCCTTCTAACTACCGTTTGGCATCTCTCCAGAGAAAAGAGCAGAGCACTGTTAGGAAAAAAAAATATCTCTTTGTATAATTCAGTATTTACACAGCCTGGGCTCTCTTGCTGTAAAGAGAAAGCATTTAAGCTGTTCAGCTTTAAAAGATTTGGATCACCATACTACAGGCCCTTCTCTTCCCCCACAAAATAATGTTTTTTTCTTCTTCTTACAAGCAGGTGACAATTTTGTTTAAAAATGTTCACACCACAGCTAAATAATCTCCCAAGGTTAAGAGAGAGAGAGAAAAGGGAGAGAACCTCTGATTGCTTCGGTGCAGCTGCTCAAACAATTTCTATCTCGGCAAGATTTGCATATTTCTGAATATTCTCTTTCAAACCCCCGCATTTTTTGTGAGCAAAATCAATTTTGTCCAAGACAAAAAATAAAAGTGAGATTTGGCGTAATGATTTTAAGCTTTTAAATAAACATGAACTCCACAGTATGAAGAGGTCCAGCCTGGCTTTGAAGAAAGAGCTTCTGGTTGTTTGCTTGCACAGATATCAATTGTCAGGGACACATTTTTAACATGCAGCAGAGAAAAGAGGGAAACAAAGAACAAGTCGAACGCAACACAACTGAAAGAAGAAGGAGGAGGAGGAGGAGGAGGAGGAGGAGGAG
>NW_015388939.1:0-4361 GCF_001527695.2 Protobothrops mucrosquamatus
CACCAAGCTGGCAGGAATAGCCAACACTCCAGAAGACAGGCTTAGGATACAGGAGGATCTGGACAGACTTGAACACTGGGTGCTATCTAACAAAATGAAATTCAATGGTGAAAAAAGTAAGGTTCTACATTTAGGCAAGAAAAACCAAATGTACAGGTATAGTATAGGGGGTACCTTGCTCAATAGTAGTAACTGTGAGTGGGATCTCGGAGTCCTAGTGGACAATCACTTAAATATGAGCCAGCAGTGTGCTGCAGCTGCCAAAAAAGCCAACACAGTGCTAGGCTGCATTAACAGAGGAATAGAATCAAGATCACGTGAAGTATTAATACCACTTTACAATGCCTTGGTAAGGCCACACTTGGAATACTGCATCCAGTTTTGGTCACCACGATGTAAAAAAATGTTGAGATTCTAGAAAGAGTACAGAGAACAGCAACAAAGATGATTAGAGGACTGGAGGCTAAAACATAAGGAACGGTTGCTGGAATTGGGTATGTCTAGTTCAGGGGTAGGCAACCTTGGCTCTTTTATGACTCTTGGACTTCAACTCCCAGAATTCTGAGCCAGCATGGCTGGCTCAGGAATTCTGGGAGTTGAAGTCCACAAGTCATAAAAGAGCCAAGGTTGCCTACCCCTGGTCTAGTTTAATGAAGAGAAGGACTAGGGGTGACATGATAGCAGTGTTCCAATATCTCAGGGGCTGCCACAAAGAAGAGGGAGTCAAGCTATTCTTCAAAGCGCCTGAAGGCAGGACAAGAAGCAATGGATGGAAACTAATCAAGGAGAGAAGCAACCTAGAACTAAGGAGAAACTTCCTGACAGTTAGAACAATTAACCAGTGAAACAACCTGCCTCCAGAAGCGGTGAATGCTCCAACCCTGGAAGTTTTTAAGAAGAGACTGGACAGCCATTTGTCTGAAATGGTATAGGGTTTCCTGCCTGAGCAGAGGGTTGGACTAGATGATGTCCAATATTATTATTATTATTATTATTATTATTATTATTATTATTATTATTATTATTATTATTATTATTATTATTATTATTATTATTATTATTATTATTATTATTATGGATCATCGCACAGTCAGCCAGATGTTCAGACTGGATTTGGCATTTTGTCTACCTGGGATAGGCAGATGTGGATGTTTGATGGTATTACAGATATTGTCGCAGGATGAAAGCAGTTCCTAGTAAGGCCGCCTTTTGCAATTGACTAATGGCGAATTTGTCAATGCCAATGGTGTTCAAGTGGTGCTCCAGTTGTTTTGGGATTGCACCCAAGGCACCTATTACTATTGGTACTACCCTTGCTTGCTTTTGCCACAGTCTTTCTATTTCTATTTGTAGGTCTTTGTATTTTGTTATCTTCTCCAGTTCTTTCTCCTCTATTCTGCTGTCTCCAGGCACTGCCACGTCCACTATCCAGACTTTTTTGTCTTTCTTATCGACAATTGTTAAGTCTGGGGTGTTATGTTGCAGGTGCTTGTCTGTTTGAATTCTGAAGTCCCAGAGCAGTTTAACTTTATCATTTTCTATGACTTTCTCTATTTTATGATCCCACCAGTTCTTGCTTACAGGCAAATNCTCAGGGCCAGGGCAAGCCAAGAACAGTCCTCAAAACAAGGCAAAAGCAATCCTCGAAGCCATCCACGTCCCAACAGCCTGTGAAGGTTTGTGTCCCTTTAAATTTCCACTTTTCCTTTCCTGAGGCAACTTGTAGCTTGTTCTTTTGCAGCCTGGCCTCTCCACGCTGACTCACTTCTTCTAGAGTGTGTGTAAGTTCCGAGCTTCCGGGAAAACCAGCTCCAAATATAAATACTTAGTACTTTGGGATTAAAATGCAATGTTAAAAAGAGTTAAAAGATAAAAAATTAAAAAAGTTAAAATAAGAATAAAATAATGCTTTGCTTTTGAGGAGCTCCTTACAGCCTTTGCTGCCTTTCCACCAAAGATGAAGTGAGGAAAGCTAAGGCTCAAAATGAACTAAGGCTTGCGACCAAAGTCAAAAATAACAAAAAAAGCTTCTTTCAACATGTAAAAAACAAGAAAAAGGTTAAGGAAATGATTGGTCCATTAGTGGGGGAAAGTGGCAAGAAGGTGACAAGCAACAGGGAGAAAGCAGAACTATTTAACTCGTTTTTTGCATCTGTCTTTACACAAAGGGAAAAAAGAGTCCAACCTATCAAAAACAGTACCATAAAAAACAGATTAGAAACACAAATTAAGATAGGCAAGAAAATGGTAAGTGAGCACCTGTCCAGCCTAGACAAGTTCAAATCACCAGGACCAGATGGATTACACCCCAAGGTTCTGAAGGAACTGGCAGATGTGATCTCAGAACCACTGAACTATATTTTTCAAAGCTCCTGGAGCACTGGGGAACTACCAGAGGACTGGAAAAGAGCTGATGTAGTTCCCATATTCAAAAAAGGGAAAAAAATAGATCCAGGAAACTACACAACCTATCAGCCTGACCTCAATACCTGGGAAGATTCTGGAAAAGATAATCAAACAACGAATCAGCGAACACCTAGAGCAGACATGTCAAACTTGTGACGTCACGTGACGTTGTGCAACGTATCGGGACGGTTTTGCCATTGCCGGCAAAGGGGTGGGCACAGCTTCCATGTGACGCGTCCGGCTCGTGGGCTGGCAGTTTGATACTCCTTTTTTTTTTATAAAGATTTTATTGATTTTCTTTTACATACATGTGTTAATTTTTCAACCAACGAGCAGTCTGAGCTCAGCTATGCTAATACATATTCAATTCCTAATCCTTCATTCTTTCCTCTAGCCAACAATAAAATAAGTCCCAAGTTTGGTAGTAATCTGTGTCTTCTTTATCTTTCAATTTCATGGTTAATCTGTCCATATCTGCGCATTCCAATATTTTTCTGATTATTTCTCCCTTTGATGGTAGTCCTTCGTTCTTCCAATATTGCACAAAGATTATTCTCGCTGCTGTGTTGTGTAAAATCAAATATAGATTTTGCTTATTAATCTTTTCAGGCATTATACCTAGTAAGAAAAGTTCAGGTTTAAAATCAATATGTTCACCTAATATTTTTTCTAACCACACATCTATCTTTTTCCAATAATCCTTTGCTTTGCCACATGTCCACCAAATGTGATAGTACGTGCCTGAGTTGTGCTTACATTTCCAACATCTATCTGACATATTTTTAAACATTTTTGCTAATCTTGCTGGTGGCAAGTGCCACCTATAAAACATTTTATATAAGTTTTCTTTATATGAAGTTGACATTGTTAATTTGTAATTTCTCTCCCATAGCTTTTGCCACTTTTCTAATTCTATATTGTAGCCAAACTTTTTCGCCCATCTTATCATTGTTTCTTTGACTTGTTCACTTTCCATTTCCAAAATTAACAAAAAATTATACATTTTCTTAATTAAATTCTCATCTGAAGTTAACAAAATCTTATCAAATACAGTTTGATCTTTATAGAATCCATACATTTTCACGTCTTTTTCATATCTATTTTGCATCTGTAAATATGCCCACCATGACAGGTTGATTCCCCTGATTTTCCAGTTCTTGCTTAGATTTTAAATTCCCATCAGTACCGTATTTAGAATATCTCTATATGCCCATATTTTTTCGAAATCTACCAAGTTCGGATGTACAAATGCCTCCATCGTTGATAGCCACCCTGGAATTTTTATGTATATTTTAGCTTTGATAACTATATAAAATTATTGAAACAAATAAAGCTGGACTTGGAAAGATGGAAGAATCTACAATTGTCAATATTAGGAAGAATTGCTACAGTAAAAATGAACATATTGCCAAAGATTTTATTTTTATTTCAAACAATTCCAATAAAACTTGAGAAAAAATTCTTCCAAGATTTAAACTCATTAATTTTGAACTTTGTTTGGCAGGGGAAGAAAGCTAGAATTAAGATGAAAACATTACAAGATGCTAAGGAAAATGGAGGATTTGGGTTGCTGGAATGGATAATGCTTAGAAATAAAAGGTTGTTATATTTAGAGGGGCATGATTTACAATTGGGCTGGCACGCTTTCTTGTGGTATGGAAAAAACAGAGCTCATAAGTATTTCCAAAACCATTATATAAGAAATGCCTTGTTAATAGTATGGGAAAAAATCAGTTTGACACTCCTGACCTAGAGACAAACAAAGTCATTACTAAAAGCCAACATGGGTTTGTCAAAAACAGATCATGCCAGACAAATCTTATTGCATTCTTTGACCAAGTGACAAAATTAGTGGACCAGAGGAATGCTGTGGATATAATTTACTTGGACTTCAGTAAGGCATTTGATAAAGTAGATCACAACCTACTACTTGATAAGATAGAAAAATGTGGGTT
>NW_015388939.1:6301-11154 GCF_001527695.2 Protobothrops mucrosquamatus
CCTTCCTGATATACTAATTTTAGTGCATCTTCATCACTGTCCTTCAGATATTTTTCCAAAGCTATTTTTTCTTCTTCAACCATCTGATGTACTTGCAGCATTCCACGCCCACCTATTTGCCTTGGTAGATAAAGTCTGTCAATGTCACTACGTGGATGAAGGGCATGATTCATTGTCATTATTTTTCTGGTCTTCCTATTATTATTATTATTATTACATGCAAATCAGTTCTGTCACTGAAAGTTTTTGCTTTCTGATACCAAGTTGTATCAGCAAATAGAGACATGATAACCAGAGGGTTAGGCCAGGTTGAGGATAATTCTAAACAATTTCCAACACATTACATCCTGTAGAATCTCCAGAAGAACAATCCCGTTTTCTTGACTGGATAAGGAGACTGGCACAGATTTAGCCAGACTAATGATAACTCATCCTCAGCAGATGGTAGCACCTAGCTAACCTTGCTACCCTCAGAAAAGCTGAACATTGTCAGACCTGATTAGCAGAGACATCTGTGTATCCCATAGTTTGAATCACACTCATTTCTGTAGTTAATTTTACAGTACTGTGGTAAGCCCAGGTCTGTCCATTAGAACTAGGATGAACAGTCTGTTTCTAGTAATTTTAATTATATATTTACTCACAAGTCCATTCTGATTGGCTTCCACATTTTTTAAAAAAACACATACAAAATATGACAGAAGAATGTTAATCAGTCTCTAAGAGCTTGATTTATTAATTTAAAGATAATAATAGCTATAACAAATTTGATTTTTTCATTTGTGATGAAAATTGAAGCCTAGGCTTGAAATAATCAGGATCGCGTGTCTCTTAAGACTGTCCCTTTAAAATCTTTTTTTTTTCAACCTCAGATGAGAGTGTCACATATGTATAGAACATTACCATATTTAGTTCAACACCAAGGCAGAATAGCAAATTAGGTAGTATAAATCCCACTTCTCAGTCTGCTTTTTTGTGATTCCAGTCTGTCTAATGTTACTGCAGACTTGCTGGTTATACCAGTTTTACACTCTCATTTTTAACTCAACACTGGCAGTTTCTTCAGGGTAAATACCAGAGAGTAGCAGTGTTCACTTTCTTAAATGTGAGCAGTAGATTCTGATGTTACAAGTTGTCGTGGAAAAACCCAATGAAAGAAACAAGAGACAGCAACACAAGACAATAATTCTTACTTTTAAGATTCAGAGGTTTATTTACTAAAAATTTGGAACATAACAAACATCATAACATCACTTACATTAACAAGCCATTGCAATGAGGTCCAGTGACATAGCAGGTCCAGCAAGGACAGCTATAGGCCAATGGCAAATCAATCAGGTCCAGTCCCAACTTTTTATACCCTTTCTCATCCTAAGACCGTAGACAGATGGTCAGCAATCTTACACCTTCTGCTGACTTTCTGCTGACCATAACTTTCCTCATACCCATGTGCATCTGAACTCGCACCCATCATCTACTTTCAGTTCCTCATTTCTCACGGCTCCAATGTCCTTGTTCCAAATATACTTATAAAACTATCTACTTTGCAAAATTATATTACGCAAATTGCAACAGCTCAGCATATTACAAATAGTTCTTTCATATTATGAAACCATCCTAGTTAGAGACTTCAGCTCAAGTCTTCTTTGTGGGGTCTTCTTTAAGCTACTTAGACCTTATCAAGCCCAATGAATTAATGGGCTATATTTTCGTCTTCCACAAAGTGAAATCTAGGAACTTAATAGCAAAAAGCTACAAATCCATTAGCTCTGGTTTTTGATACTGTAGTCAGCAAAATACTATGTCACATTATAGAATTAAGGAACTAATTTAAACTGCTTTGTCACCATACCTTGGCTACTAAAAAGCAGCACTTTGACTGGTCTTTCCCTACTATAGAGCAAAATAGTATTTAAAGCTAGCTTGGTTATTGGTTATCCTAGTATTTTGCTAAATTGAAATGTGCTTTTTTAATTTTCTTACTATTATAGCATATGAATATTATTAAAAATGTGTATTAATATGACTGCTTTCTTGAACACATTGTTAGTGGATAGAGTTTATTTGTTCAAGATGTGGAAAATATAATAGTTGCGATGCAAATCATACACGCTGAGCCTAATCCACTAGAAAGGTGCTTTGAGGATTAGATACAAATTGTAACTCACCTGAAATTCTCTATTGCTGTTTATTTTATTAATTTGGAAATTGAATCACAACAGATTCAGTCTTGCAGGTCACCCAAAACCATCTATTTGCCTATGAATCTTAATGTACTTTGGATCTTAGTCTGTACTTAACCTTGATCAGCTTTCTGTTAGTCCATTTTTAAATTATTACATAATTTATGATCTTGATAAACTGATTGGCTGTGGAAAAGTCCATCTAGTCTAGTACTTTGCTTCCACAGTGGCCAACCAGGTGCTTTCTGGAAAGCAGTAAAGCAACATCCTTTAAAAATAATTTATTATTATAATAGCCATGATATTTTTTTCTGTATAGCAATATACAGCAATATAAATGTCTACTGAAAATCTCAGATGTTAGAGCAGTGTTGAATTAAGATTCCCAATGGCTGAGGGTGGGACTTCATTGTCCAAAGAATTCCTTACTGATAATCAAAGATTCTCAAAGTTAAGAGCTTTATGACAAGCTATTTTTAATTGCATCATAATGATATATGATATCAAGAATGAAGATAAAATTATACTTTATAATTGCATATTTTGAAACAATATTTTGTGATGTATTACAAGTTTTGTGATTTAATCTTTGGTTTGTTCCATTTTGTTTTTAACAATATGGTACTTTTTGGTCTGAGATTCCAAATAATAAAACTTTTTGAACTAATATCACATTTATAGTACAGGCATTGTAATTTAGATTGCTTCTATCAATAGTTTTAATCTTTGTCTCCACAACTTCATTTAACTAATTTTAGTAATTACTAATTCTGGTTTGTGGATTTAAATTGCAAGGAATGCAGAAGCATAAGATGTATATCTCCAGCTATCTAAAAGTTAGGTATATGATCCAGTTGTATTATCTTAAGCAATGAAAAGTATGAGTTGTAAAATGTTTCTCTACTATATTTCAATTACTCAATTAATACATTAATAATAACATATGCCTTGAGATACACAGTTTACTTAACAGTTTATTGTAGTATTAATCAACCTACCTCCCCTTAAATCAGGGGTGTCAAACTGCCGGCCCGTGGGCCAGACGCATCACGTGGAAGCCGCGCCCACCCCATTGCCGGCAATGGCAAAACCGGCCCGATACGTTGCCTGCCTTAAATTGTTGCTTTAAATAAGTGACCACTGAACTATTTTTGTATTTATTGATTAAATGTCTTATTCTACTTTCAATTTTTCTGAACTGAATCCTGGGATATTGAAACCAGGCTTCCAGACAAAACTCTTGGTAGCTGTTGTTTAAGTCATTAGTTACTAACAATTTTGCAGAAGACCCCTATACATTTAGTTACTTCTTTGTGTGTTTTAACAGAATATTCTCCTTTCTGGATGTGGTCACTCTATGCCGCTGCGCTCAGGTCTCCAGGGTAAGAATGTTTTCATACTAGTACTGGTAAGGCTTTCTCTATTGGGTATCTCCAGGTTGTCATCTTGAAACTCAGAAATCAAATCTTTAGTAAGATTATAGACCAGCATATGAAACCCAGGAATGTGTCAGCTTTAAGTAATATTTCAATGTGAGTCCATATTCTCCCACCATTTCTGCAGTTTGTGTTTGTATCAGTACAGTATCAAAAACCTCTACTCATTATGTTACTCTGACATGCAGACTCTCATGTTGTTTAGCTGTGGAAAATGGTGGGCCTGTATTCTCTTCCCCTCTAATTCATGGTCACAGGTCCAGGGTAGCAAGAATTCTGGAGGGCATGGGTAGGGGAGGGCTTGCAAAATGGACTTCATACAGGCAGTCCTCAACTTATAACCAGAATTGGGACTGGACCTTCCATTGGTAAGTGATGTGGTTGTTCAGTGAGTCAAGGGCAGCTTTATGACATGTTTTGCTATGGTTGTTAAGTGAATTGCCATGGTTGTTAAGTGAATCCAGCTTCCTCGATTGACTTTGCTTGTTGGAAGACCCCTGGGTAGGTTGCAAATGGCGATCGTGTGACCCCAGGATGCTGCAACTGTTGTAAATACATATCAGTTGTCAAGCAACCAAATTTTGATCATGTGACATGTGGATGGTGCAACAGTCTTAAGTGTGAGGACCAATTGTAAGTCACTTTTTTTAGCACTGGCATAATTTCAAACAGTCATTAAATGAATGGTTGTGTGAGCTAATACTTTGCTCCAATAATTAAATGCTTGGCTAGGGAAAAAATCATAAGATGCTCAGGCTCATATTTTGCTAGACATCAGGAAATGGAATTTTAAAACTGGAGATCAGTTAGTGAGAACACTTTCCTTGTACGCCTGTGTGGTTCATCTGTTTCATATAAATGCACATGGTATACGTCAGAAGAGATCTTTTTTAATGGTGAATGGAATGGGCCATGAACAGAGTGGCACAGTTATTATAATTTACAATGTGAATTTCGCAATGAGATTTATTAATTCTGGTTTATTCTGTAGCACGTTCTTAGTATGTGTCTATTACAGGTTTCCCAAATTTGCTACATGATACTGATGATACTCAGCTGTACATTTCCACCCCAGGCCACCCCAATGATGCCCTTGACGTGATGGCCCGGTGTCTGGAGGCCGTACGGGTCTGGATGGGGAGAAACAGACTCAGGCTCAACCCTTCCAAGACTGAGTGGCTGTGGTTGCCGGCTCCCAGGTATGGTCAGCTGACTCCATCGCTGACTATAGGGG
>NW_015388939.1:11491-13735 GCF_001527695.2 Protobothrops mucrosquamatus
TTGGACCTGGTTACCTCCGAGACCGCCTTCTGCCACAGATTACCTCCCACCGGCCGATACGCTCCCACAGAGAGGCCCTCCTCAGGGTGCCGTCAACCAGACAGTGCCGGCTGGCGACCCCCAGGGGGAGAGCCTTCTCTGTCGGAGCACCCACCCTCTGGAACGAGCTGCCCCCAGAGATCCGGGTGATTCCGGATCTACCCTCCTTCCGCCGCGCCCTCAAGACTTGGTTGTTTCAGCGGGCAGGACTGGCCTAGGGGTATTTTAAATTGGTTTTAACTAAATTTTAGTAGAAGCGGCCTATTTAAATATTTATTTTTAATTATTCTCTTAAATTTTATATTTTGTATTTGTATCAAACTGTTTTAAACTGGCTGTAAGCCGCCCTGAGTCCTCCGGGAGAAGGGCGGGGTATAAATATAATAAATTCAAAAATTCAAATTCAAATTCCAAATATATTCGACTTCAATTCCCATAATGTTAAAGTTTGTAAAAACAAAGTGCTGAGAATAAAACTGCCCTATTGCCACATATTTTTAGATGTATAAAACTGTATGTCTGTGGAATATTGTTTTATTACTCTGATTGCTCCATCTTGAAAAAAAGAATAAAGTTCAAACAGAGAAATCAAATTAGTCAAAAGGTTGGAATATTACTGTCTAGGGCAGTGCAAATCCTTCAGAACAGGTACCTTGCAGTACCTGGTGCATACATTGCAGAGGCCAATTGGAGCAGCCTCTAAAACAGCTACACAAGCCTGGAAAAAGTCACAACTGCTTTAATAATTCACAACTCTTTTGAAGGATTTGTATAACCTTGTTGGAGTCAGTAAAATCTGCACTGGGAGACATAATTGTGAAAAATATTGCTTGGAAACATTATTGCAAAAACAATAAAAGTGTGTAAAGGATTTTTGAAAGTATGAAATATATTATGAGTCTCATCAAACAATACAGACATCTTTTTGAAAAGGGGGAAGAAGGTACATAATGTGTTCATTAAATTAAAGCTTCTTTGTAGTTTCTCATACTTTATAAGGAAGCCTTTCTGCTGGTTTAAACACCTAGGCTTTAGATGATAATACCATCTGAATTGAACCAAAATAAGGTAGTCCAGGTGTTGTACGTTGCAATATAATATTCATTACACAGAGCCTTCACTCTTAAAATGTCATGAGGTATTACAGGTAGTCCTCAACTTACGACCAGTTCCTTAACAGCCATTCAAAGTTAGGGCAGACCCCCAAAAGCTACTTATGACCTGGTCCTGACGTTTTGGCCGCTGCCATGCCCCTACAGTTGAATGCCCTTATGACCGACTGCAGGGACACTGCAGTGCTCCCCATCTATCTCCTGCCCCCGGGTCCCTGCAGGCCTTTCCCCCCTCCCCCACACACCAGGTCCCTGCGGGCCTTTTCCCACTCACCAGTTCCCTTAGGCCTGATTCCCACCCCACCAGGCTCCACATCCTCCTCACATACCTTTTGTTCTGACCCAGGTCATGTAGGCAGTCTTTTATTGCACTGCTAAACAACGACAGACAGCCCGCCAGGGGTGTTGGTAAACCTCTACCCCACTTTTCCCAAAAAACAGCCACCCACAGTCAGTGTAACACAGTCCCACCAGCTGAGTCCAATAGTGACCAACTTTTTTACAATGAGAAGGAGGACACAAATAAATTGAAGAAAAAAAATATCGTAAATGAAAGAAACATTTTATTCATTGCAACAATAATACAGAATACACTATAATATGATAAATGCATAATAAAAAACATTTGTAACAATAACATTTTATATTGTAATTATGCTTACATGCCTATTAATTATTGTTTAAATGAGTACTTTTCCATTGAATGAATATTTTTTGTCAATGTATCATCTTCTAACAATATATTGGAAATATCTGAACAAGAAATATCCTTCATATTGAATTGACAACGTAAATTGAACAAGAATAAATAAATTTTCACATGGAATATGTTCATTTTTGAAATGGCTGAATATTTCCACCCTTTTATCAATTTCAACGTGTTTATTTTCCCACTGTATTAATTTTTCAGAATTTAAAAATACATTCAGTCTTCTAATTTCTTCAAAGAGACAATTGTCGTCTATTTTAATGTCTGGCATTTCTTTAGATAAAAACTCAACACAAGATTCAATATCTGTCCAATATACTTGCGATGAAGTCAAAAAACACCATTGAAAACTGTTATTTCCTGTGATGTTTGTTTCAGACCATT
>NW_015388939.1:15529-17918 GCF_001527695.2 Protobothrops mucrosquamatus
TTCTAATTTCTTCAAAGAGACAATTGTCGTCTATTTTAATGTCTGGCATTTCTTTAGATAAAAACTCAACACAAGATTCAATATCTGTCCAATATACTTGCGATGAAGTCAAAAAACACCATTGAAAACTGTTATTTCCTGTGATGTTTGTTTCAGACCATTCTTCGATATATTGAAAACATGTTTGGTAAAAATTCTGCGCTTCTTTGATAAACTTTTCCGTTATGCCCGGATTTGATTCCTCTAAGTCTGACAATTGTCTTTTTATAACTAAAGGAAGAAATTTTTCTTCAAATTGAGTTTTATATTGAAGGATAAAGTCATTCAAAATAAGACTAACTTCTGTAGCTGAAATGTGTTCACCTTCAATCTTTTGAATCGTTTTGTGAAAAATAGATGCTTGATTATGTACAAAATACATTAATATCTCAGATATTTCATTATTGAAAAACGATTCCAGGATTTTAGGACATTTGTCTAAGCTTAAAAAATATGAACGGAGAGGCTCAAATAATTGTAGAACACGCTCTATAGCAGGTGTTAGAGCAAGCCATCTAACTTTTGAATATCCTAAAAGTTTTTTGTATTGAACATTTGCTTCTTCACAAAATTGTTTTAAAGTAGCCACACGAATGGTAAAACGACTAAAATACAAATAAATTGTAGTTATTATTACTTCTACATCAATTGGCATGGCACATGATGCCGTGTTGATTGCATTTGACAAAATATGTGCATTACAACCTATTCCTAGTATTTTCTTTTGGAGTAAATCTTGTAATTTTACATACACATTATTCACCCCTTTGCGTCTTCGCCCACCAAAATTTTGTAAAAAAAAATTCTTTTTTTCTCCTGCCTTTCTTTTTTTTGCTGGCTGTGTTGCTTTAAGAGCGAGAGAGACAGAAAGAAGAGGGGGGGGGCCCTGCTCGTTTTAACTATTTTTCTTTCTCTGCTTAGAATTCTGGTTTGAGGAAGGGGGGTGGATGTGAAATTTAATGCCCACTCTTGCAGTTTCAGCTTGCATTTTTTTACTCGAAAGAGGAGACAGTAATTGTTGGACATTTTTTTTAAATCTTTGAGTTTTAGTTAGACCTATATATCCATCAACCAAAAGAAATTACTCTGAATTGTTTTGCTTAGATTTGTAAATATTTTACCTATTTAATGGAAATTTGTTTCCATCTGAATGGAATTTGATTAAATTGGAATTTGACTAACTTGATATTAAAACCAATACTAGAGTTTGATACAAAACTATTTCAGTAACTCAGAATATCTCATTAAGCTTGTTTACCTTTTTGTGGAGTTGCTTTTTTGTTGTTTTAGTTTTTTATGCTTTTATGTCTGTGTGCAGGACACATTGATAGAAAATAATATCTAAAAGAATTGAAGGAATTGCAATTCAATCCTTGTTTAAAATGAAGAAGCTGAGAAAATTTTTAGGATTATAAATAGCTATGTTGTTTTGACTAAAGATTTGTATGCAAACCTGTTAGAAAAAGAGCTTATACATACAAACAGAGTTTGGTGAGCGCTCCTTTGTTGGTTCTTTACTAGGTAATTTGTTTGTAAATATGGACAATGGAATGGCTTGGAGGAGGTTTTGACTCAGAACTGGGGGAAAAGAGGCAGCCAGTTGCATTTTTGTCTAAAGTTGACATTTGGGAAGTCTTGGTGTTAAGTATGAGTAATTTTAAATCAGAAAGCCGAAAGGAGGTACACACTTGTTCATACCAAAGTAGTTGGGAAAAAGAAAAGAAAAAGAAAAAGAGAGACATAATGAAGATGCGATAGTAGATGGGGAAGAGAAAATGTGAGTGGAGGCTGGATGAATTTCCCTCCCTTAGTCAGCACAAAACTGTGGATTTTATGCCTTATGGCAGGCTCTGAGCTTGTTAATAAGGGAGAAGGAGATTATATACACTGACTCCAAGTATGCTTATGGAGTCTTTAATACTTTTGGAGAAGAGAAAAGTAAGAAGATTGATTAATAGTAAAAGGGAAAGAGTTGGCTCATGTAAAGTTGATAGAAGATGTACTTGTGGAAGAAGAAAAGAAAGAAGTTATGCCAGAGTGGCAGAAGGGAAGTGAAGGAATGGATAATAGAAGGAAGAAGCAGGAAAGTTGTTTTTAAGTTGGTTTGCACAGACTTGTGACTAGCATGCATTAAAATTGTTGGAAGCAGGGAGACTGCCATTAACGTGGTCAGCCCAAACGTGTGAATTGTATGCCTTAACACAAGCCTTAGAATGTTGAAGGAACAAGAATGTACTATAGAAATATGGAAAGAGAGAAAAATGGAAAATAGAAGAAAGTGGGAGGTGGATGTTGAAATATATATATATATATATATATATATATATATATATATATATATATATATATA
>NW_015388939.1:27058-29081 GCF_001527695.2 Protobothrops mucrosquamatus
AAACTGCCATCATCGTCAGGGTATAATCAGGATGCTGGGAGAGCTTGCTTATAAATACAGTCATGTCTGCGCACGGCTCCTAGATCTCGTGACAGGTCCCGGCCGGCCAATCCTGGCCTCATCTGCAAACTGAGTTAATTCTTCCTTACCTCCTTTACCTACATGTGTGTTGCCGCCCTCCTCCCTCCTTTTTTGTGTCTGTATCTCAGGTGGGCGTCCTCTGCTTTCCCAGGCTGGAACACGCCTCCCATCCTTGGGGGCTATTCCATCTCCACCCCTTTGATGTTTATCATGACTACCCCCACTTTCCCTTCGGTGAAGTCCAGTCCTAGGGATCCTGCATCCACTCACAACCCCCACTGTGTTATTTCCTTCCATTTCACTGATACCAGTCCTAGGGATCCTGCATCCACTCACAACCCCCACTGTGTTCTTTCCTTCCATTTCACTGGTACCAGTCCTAGGGATCCTGCACCCACTCACAACCTCCACTGTGTTCTTTCCTTTCATTTCACTGATACCAGTCCTAGGGATCCTGCATCCACTCACAACCTCCACTGTGTTCTTTCCTTTCATTTCACTGATACCCGTGCCATTCCTACTTCCGATGGGGACCTTCCTCCCGTCCCTCCCACCAACACCCAACCCATCACCCAGATCAGTCCACAGGCTCCGTTGTTCAACCGTGGGGGGGGTGTTCCCATGGGCACCTGTTCCGATACTACATCCGATCGGCAACCTCCCTTCTCTCCTTCTACGGGGCCCGATGCCGTTCCTAGTTTGCCGGTGGCTTTCTCCTCCTCACGCCTTCGCTGCGCTGCTGCCTGGGAGCGCGTTACTGGTCCTATGGTGGAGCGGCTACGGGTGTTAGCCCCTTGCATGTCCTTCTGGGGGTGGTTATATTGCGCCAGTCCGAACAGGTGCGGTGGCATGGTGGGGGTCTCAAAGATGTTACCTCCCCCTTTCTTGCTGTCTCCACTGTCATGTCCTGGGCGGGGGGGTTTGTACGGCCCCTGGGATGGTAGCCATTCCATCCCCCGGGCGGCGTGCGTACTGTCCTTGCTCCCAAATGCTGGTCATGGTGCGGAGGGCTGTTCAGTAAATCGGGCGGAGGGGCGTTGAAATCGATGGTTTCCCTTTGCCTGCGACGAGCGTGCCTGCCGGTGCTCAACTGAGGGGGCTCCGGACTGTAGGTCTTGCTTCTTTCCAATGCCGGTCTTTTCCGGTGGGTGCGCAAAGTTTTTGTTACCTAGTCGCTTTCTCCATGGTAATCGAGTACGTGCTTCCCACGCTCTCATCGTTAAGTGCGCTGGGCGCAGGTCTACATGCTGGTTGACCGATCCTTCGCCCGAGAGCCAAGCCTCTTTAAGCAACCTGCCGCTCTTCGAAGCATCGGTGGCAATTACCCTCACTCCATCGAAATCAAACTTGTGACCAGACTCCACCATATGAGTTAAAATTTGGGAGTACTGCTCCCCTCTTTTGATCGCAAGTTTATGCTCCTGGACCCTTGTTTTAATTCTTTTCGAAGTTTCCCCCACATAATTAATGGGGCAATTACTACAATTGATCTTATATACCACCCCAGACTTCTCAGTAGTGGGCAGCGGGTCTTTGGGTCTCATAACACAGGAGCGTAACGTTCGGTCAGGTCTGTCTGCCACCCTTACATTGTAGGGTGCCAACAGCCTAGCTGTAGACTCCGAAACGTTACTAATATAGGGGAGAGTAATACGGGTGGCCTGGGACGGTAGCACCCCTGTTTGCAAGTTACCAGGGGGCCTAGTTAGGGTGCCATGGCGTTTGATAAACCCTACGGGGTACCCATTACGCCTACAGGTGCGGAAGAGATGTTTTTTCTCCTCCAGTCTAGCCTTGGCCGTGTTGCAGTGGGAGTCCACCCTTTTAAAGAGCGTTCTAATGCAGCTGACCTTGTGGGCCACCGGATGGTTGCTGTTATAATGTAAAATCCTGTCAGTGTGCGTGGGTTTACGGTAGACCTGGGTCCTCAGGGTTCCATCCG
>NW_015388939.1:32792-35529 GCF_001527695.2 Protobothrops mucrosquamatus
TATATATATATATATATATATATATATATATATATATATATATATATATATATATATATATATATATATATATATATATATATATATATATATATATGTAGAAATAACACTAATAACACTAAAAATTCGACTCTTGGGAAAAAATCATATCCAAATAAATACAGACCACCAAGAGAGCATCTATAAAATATAGAATTTAATCTACCTAGCTTTCATCAACAAAACGTTTGACATCGTCAGGGTTAAAAGGCAAGTACCGATTGAAGTCTTATATGCCGTTGCCAAGTGTCTGTTTCCGGCTTCTGGAGCGCGTGACTGGCCCCAGCTGATCCTGCCGTACTTCGAGCCTATTGCTCACGTCATCGTTCACCCCTCTCTTTCTTCGAGCTTGTGTTTCCTCCCCTACCGCCCCATTTGCTATTGTAATGTTATGCGTATTCAGGGGCCAGCTGTTACAGCCCTTCCTTCGTGCAGCCCCTCCAGTATTCCGTATGTGATTGTATCCCAGGTCCGAGGGGGGGAGAGGGGGATCATCCCCTATGCTCTTACAAATCCCAGGAACTGATTCCATCAATCGCCACGTCGATTTGTGCTCTGCACACCAAGCCCTAAGAGTGTGGAATACCAGCCGCCGCACGGATGACCATGGAAGATTCAGCTATGGACTGCATGATCGGAAGAAGAAGACCCCTTGGTACCTGCACCCTCCATCACCCACTCACCCACCATCGGATGGACAACTCCCACCGAGTCACCAGTGGATGGTCTCCAATAAACATCCCCCGCAGGAACCGTCAAGGCACCTGAGAAGTGACTCTGCCCTGGAATGGGGAAACAACATACCCGGCTGTGGAATGGAGTCTGAGGGACAGGAGGGCAGAAGGTCGGAAGACCATAATAAAGAGGGACTACTTTGTAATGGCACCAGCAGACATACGATGATAACTCGATCAAGGCAGAAGGAAGGAGAACACCCCCCTCCAGTGCAATTAGCAACTCTCCGGCAGCAGACTGAACGAGAGAGCGCTATTAATGGGATAGTTACGGAGGGCGCTCGGGAGACACGTGAGGACGAAGAAATGGGAACGGGGTGTATGCCGCACAGAACCGGGGTTGGTAGGAGAAAAAGGAGAGAACCTCCGCTATGGCACGAGGATAACAGCAGGCAGGAACGGAGTGGGGACGGGATTTGTAAGAGCATAGGGGATGATCCCTCTCTCCCCCCCTCAGACCTGGGATACAATCACATACGGAATACTGGAGGGGCTGCACGAAGGAAGGGCTGTAACAGCTGGCCCCTGAATACGCATAACATTACAATAGCAAATGGGGCGGTAGGGGAGGAAACACAAGCTCGGAGAAAGAGAGGGGTGAATGATGATGTGAGCAATAGGCTCGAAGTACAGCAGGATCAGCTGGGGCCAGTCACGTGCTCCAGGAGCCGGAAACAGACACTCGGCAACGGCATATAAGACTTCAATCGGTACTTGCCTTTAACCCTGACAATGTCAAACGTTTTGTTGATGAAAGCTAGGTAGATTAAATTCTATATTTCATAGATGTTCTCTTGGTGGTCTGTATTTATTTGGTTATATATATATATATATATATATATATATATATATATATATATATATATATATACACANAAACTTTGTATAGTTTGATATACTCCTGGTGTTCACAGTTTGTTTTTGGAAAGATATATATATATATATATATATATATATATATATATATATATATATATATATATATATATATATATATATATATATATATATATATATATATATATATATATATATATATATATATATATATATATATATATATATATATATATATTGTATCGAAATAATCACGACCACCAAGAGAAGTATAAAATGTTTAAAAGCAGTTAAAAGTTTAAAAGCAATTAAAACACTGTTAAAAATAAAGGCAACCAAGCTTTCGTCGGGCTCTCCCGACATCATCAGGGTTGACAAGGCGGTTCTTAGGGAGGGTTTATATGCTGCTTCCAAATGTCTGCATCCGGCTACGGGACCGCATGATCGGGCCCCGGTATGTGCGCTCCTGCGCTGTGAGTATCCTTGTTTTACCCGCATGTAACTTTTTTACCTTCCTTTCCCGTTTATCATTATGGGGCCCTTGAGTATCTCTATCATGGGTTGGCTGAGGTTCTTTCCTACATCTCCCCTCCACTTCATCTTCCACACCCTTTCCCTCAGTCTCATCATTTTTACAGGGTCTAATCCAGCCGCAATCGATCCTTCCCCCCCTTTCTCCAATCCTCGTATCCGGCGGATCGCCTCCCTCTGTACCATCCTCCTGACTGCTCCGCCCCCCCAATCTCTCATGGCTCTTGTCTTTCATGTGGGGACGCCCTCCTACCTCCCGGGGTCCCCTTTCTGCACCTGATCCCATTAAGGTGTGTTGGTTGGGCTGTCTTTCCTGCCCATGCGGCATCCCCCATTCACCTCCATCTATCGTACCCTTCAAACATTCACCCATATTCGGATCCTCTTTCTTCCACGGACAACGATTGGAGCACATAGCGATGGCCCAACATCGACCCAAGTTTTGGGCCCGCTATGTGGATGACACATTCACCGTCATCAAGAGGGACCAGAAAGCTGACTTTATGGGCATATTGAATTCGGTATACCCGGATATCCAATTTACTATCGAGGAAGAAAATCAGGGCTCTCTAGCGTTTTTAGACGTGTTAGTTACC
>NW_015388939.1:39160-42975 GCF_001527695.2 Protobothrops mucrosquamatus
ATATATATATATATATATATATATATATATATATATATATACACACACATACATATACAGTATATATATATATATTAAGAATAATGCTAAAAATAAACAAATGATTCCTGGGTATATTCATATCGAACAGCGAACAAACTTGATCACCAGGAAAAATTATAAAACTATAAAAGTTTTAATAGATAAAAACCAAGCTTTCGTCGGTATCTTCCGACATCGTCAGGACCAAAAGCCAGTCCATGGGAGAGTTCCTTTATAGACAACACGTCGTCTGCGCCCGGCTCCTGGACCTTGTCACCGGTCCCAATTGATTGGGCTGCGCCCTAATTACAGCTTTCGTGCCTGTGACTAATCTTTTCCTGCCTCCCCTACCTACACGTGCGATACTGTTCATTATTTCTGCATGTAACCTTGGGTCCGGTGGACTCTTTCCCCCCCTTTTTGGGTTATTCAAGCTCTCCGTATCCCTCAGCTCCTCCCCCCTCTCGCACTCCTTCCTTCCCTGTCCTAGTGGTTTTGCTGTGCTGTGTTCCCTGTCCCCCTCCTTTCTTCCACGCTCATTTGCATACCAGTTGTTATCCCTTATTCTATGGGGCCACTTTACCAACCTTTCATACTCTCTCTTTACTTCCGTTCTCCCCTCTTCTACATCCACACGATCCTCGCTCTTAACGTTGTTATCCCGTGTCTCCTCTATTTCTCCCCCCCCGTCTCCAATGCTTTCAATCTCCGTGTTAACTTGGACGCCACCGCTGCCCCGTCTGGTGGCCCTATTGTGGCGTGTTTTCTATCCTCTTCCTCTTTTCCATGCCCCTCATTCACATACCAGCTGTTGTCCCCCGTTCCATGGGGCCGCCTCTCCAACCTCTTATACCCTCTCCTTACCTCCATTCTCCCCTCTTCTACGTTCACACAACCATTGTTCATATAGTTGTTACCCCGTGTCTCTCCTGCTTCTTCCCTCCCTCCTTCTCCGATACTTACAACCTTCGTACTAGCCCAGACGCCAACGCCGCCTTCGTTTCCCTTTCCTTGTTCCTTTCCTACGTTCTTATTCTTATTTCTATGGGGTTGTACCTCCAATCCCTCCATCTCCCTTTCATCCACTCTATCCACCAGTCGATCGTCCCCATAGCTATTAGTCCATCCAGACTCAGTTTTCCTCCTCCCCCCATTTTCGATGCTCTCAGCCTCCGTATCGTCTCCAGCACTCAGAATGTCACTCCGTTGTCCTCGCTGGTGCGGATGGGCCGTCATTGAGTGGTGAGTCGGTCCGGTCGCCCTCCTGTCCCTTAGGTACCTCCGGGTCGCTGTTGCTCCGAGCCAGCCCCTCCCTTTGTCCTCAGCACCTTCATGTTTCCGCGCCTCCTCCTCGGCAGTGCATGCGCGCGCCCCTATCCGCCGTGCTGCTCCTCAGGAGCGTGCGACCACCCCCAAAGTGGAGTGGTTACAGCTGTTGTTTCCTTGTATATTGTTGGTGGGTGTTGTTTCCTTTAGGTACATTGGACGCGCTGGGAAGTGCAATGGAGATCCCAATCCACGTGACGTTATTCCCTTTCTACTCAGTGTTCTCTCCGCATGGGTCTCCAATATGCAAACGGGAGAGGGGGGGCGATGGAAATGTCAGTGGGTTTTTCCTTGCTGTCAAGCTGCTTGCTCCGTGATGGTCGAACCTGCGCCTCCCATGCTCTCAGCGTCAAATGCGCCGGGCACAGGTCTACATGTCGGTTGATGAACTCACCGTCTGAGAACCAAGCCCCTTTGAGCAGTCTGCCACCTTTTGTGCTATCACTAGCAATCACACTTACACCGTCAAAGTCAAACTTATGTCCGGACTCTGTCATATGTGCCAAAATCTGGGAATACTGTTCCCCTCTTCTTATGGCCAGCTTATGCTCGTGGAGCCTCGTTCTGACTCTTTTTGAGGTCTCACCCACATAGTTGCTGGGGCAATCCTTACAACTGATCTTATATATGACCCCCGATTTTTCTGCAGTGAGGAGTGGATCCTTAGGTCTCATAATACTGGAGCGTAACGTCCGATTGGGTTTGTGTGCCACCCTCACATTGTAGGGTGCCAACAACCCAGCTGTAGCCTCCGAGACATTACTGATATAAGGGAGGGTGATACGGGCTATCTGTGGTGGTGATGACTCCCCCATCCGCAAGTTACTGGGGGGGTCTGGGTAGCATGCCATGGCGCCTAATGAATCTCGTGGAGTAGCCATTGCGTCTACAAACGTGGAAGAGATGTTTTCTTTCTTCCACCTTAGCTTCGGCTGTATTGCAGTGGGAGTCTATTCTCTTAAAGAGTGTTCTAATGCAGCTGACTTTGTGGGCCACCGGGTGATTACTACCTTGATGTAAAATTCTATCCGTGTGTGTAGGCTTGCGATAGACCTGGGTCCTCAGGGTTCCATCTGGCTGGCGATGAACCAACACATCTAAAAATGCCAACCTACCCTGGTGTTCTTCCTACTCAGTGAATTGTATATCAGCATACACTGAATTAAGTATGCCCACAAAGTCAGCTTTTTGACTCCTTTTAATGATGACAAAGGTGTCATCTACGTAGCGGGCCCAGAATTTGGGACAATACTGGGCCATCGCTATACGCTCTAACTGCTGCAAGACAGCCTCTGCTATGACGCTCGAAATCGGGGAGCCCATGGGAGTGCCCTTTATCTGTTCATACATAGTGCCCTGAAACGTAAAGTATGTTTTCAGGCATAACCTCAATAGATCCAGAAGGTCCTCAGGACAGAGGGAGTCTTGTTGCTGCTCTGGTTTTTTATGGTGAAGATCTTTAATTACCATGACAGCTAAATCCTGTGGGATAGAGGTGAAGAGGGAAACGACATCAAAGGACACCATTATCTCATCATCCTCTATCCTCAGGGTCCTGATTTTATCTAGGAACTCCTCCGCGGACCTGACGGTGGTACCACTGTCTTTGACCAAATGGTCGATGCGGCAGCTAAGCCATTTGGCTAAGCCGAGGTTGGGGTGTTCCTAAATGCAATGATGGGGCGGAGGGGGACCCGCTCCTTGTGGACCTTCGGCAGCCCATAAAATCTGGCTACCGCCGTATCACTGGGTCCATCAACATTCTGCACACCAGCAGCAACGGCACGGGGAGGGAGAGGCCTGGCAAGGATGACAAGGGAAAAAAGTGCAGAATTGGAGTGCAAAAAAGAGAGGGTGGGACGACTAAGGCAATTACAGTCAATTAGGAAGAATGGCCCTATCACACAGGCTATGAGTAAGCAGTTAGATCAACAAGGGTATAAAAAGAACCTCTCCACCCCCTGAGCCTCACTCTGAGTTCGCTGGCCGAGGACCAGCGAAAGCTAAGTTGTTTTTTAACTTTGTATATAACTGTTTTTATTGTTTTAAGTATTGTTTTAACAATAAAAAACTGGTTTGTACCTCTCCCGGAGATCGCTGATTAATTCTTTGTTAGCAATCCAAATTTTGAAATATATATATATATATATATATATATATATATATATATATATATATATATATATATATATATATATATATATATATATAAAAGACAACAAAGTGATCACCAGGAAGTATAAAACAATGCAGTTTTAATAAATAAAAGCAAGCTTTCGATGGCCTAAAACTGCCATCATCGTCAGGGTATAATCAGGATGCTGGGAGAGCTTGCTTATAAATACAGTCATGTCTGCGCACGGCTCCTAGATCTCGTGACAGGTCCCGGCCGGCCAATCCTGGCCTCATCTGCAAACTGAGTTAATTCTTCCTTACCTCCTTTACCTACATGTGTGTTGCCGCCCTCC
>NW_015388939.1:43127-50687 GCF_001527695.2 Protobothrops mucrosquamatus
AAACTGCCATCATCGTCAGGGTATAATCAGGATGCTGGGAGAGCTTGCTTATAAATACAGTCATGTCTGCGCACGGCTCCTAGATCTCGTGACAGGTCCCGGCCGGCCAATCCTGGCCTCATCTGCAAACTGAGTTAATTCTTCCTTACCTCCTTTACCTACATGTGTGTTGCCGCCCTCCTCCCTCCTTTTTTGTGTCCGTATCTCAGGTGGGCGTCCTCTGCTTTCCCAGGCTGGAACACACCTCCCGTCCTTGGGCTGATTCACCCTTTCACGATCCTTGGGGGCCATTCCATCTCCACCCCTTTGATGTTTACCCCCACTTTCCCTTCGGTGAAGTCCAGTCCTAGGGATCCTGCATCCACTCACAACCCCCACTGTGTTCTTTCCTTCCATTTCACTGATACCAGTCCTAGGGATCCTGCACCCACTCACCACCTCCACTGTGTTCTTTCCTTTCATTTCACTGATACCCTTGCCATTCCTACCTCCGATGGGGACCTTCCTCCCGTCCCTCCCACCAACCCCCAACCCATCACCCAGATCAGTCTGCAGGTTCCGTTGTTCAACCGTGGGGGTGGGTGGGCATTCCCACGGGCACCCGTTCCGATACTACATCCGATCGGTAACCTCCCTTCTCTCCTCCTACGGGGCCCGATGCCGTTCCTAGTTTGCCGGTGGGTTTCTCCTCCTCACGCCTTCGCTGCGCTGCTGCCTGGGAGCGCGTTACTAGTCCTATGGTGGAGCGGCTACGGGTGTTAGCCCCTTGCGTGTCCTTCGGGGGGGTGGTTACATTGCGCCAGTCCAAACAGGTGCGGTGGCATGGTGGAAGTCTCAAAGATGTTACCTCCCCCTTTCTTGCTGTCTCCACTGTCGTGTCCTGGGCGGGGGGGTTTGTACGGCCCCTGGGATGGTAACCATTCCATCCCCTGGGCGGCGTGCGTACTGTCCTTGCTCCCAAATGCTGGTCATGGTGCAGAGGGCTGTTCAGTAAATCGGGCGGAGGGGTGTTGAAATCGATGGGTTCCCTTGCCTGCGACGAGCGTGCCTGCCGGTGCTCAACCAAGGGGGCTCCGGACCGTAGGTCTTGCTTCTTTCCAATGCCGGTCTTTTCCGGTGAGTGCGCACAATTTTTGTTACCTAGTCGCTTTTTCCATGGTAATCGAGTACGTGCTTCCCATGCTCTCATCGTTAAGTGCGCTGGGCGCAGGTCTACATGCCGGTTGACCGATCCTTCGCCCGAGAGCCAAGCCTCTTTAAGCAACCTGCCGCTCTTCGAAGCATCAGTGGCAATTACCCTCACTCCATCGAAATCAAACTTGTGACCAGACTCCACCATATGAGTTAAAATTTGGGAGTACTGCTCCCCTCTTTTGATCGCAAGTTTATGCTCCTGGTCCCTTGTTTTAATTCTTTTCGAAGTTTCCCCCACATAATTAATGGGGCAATTACTGCAATTGATCTTATACACCACCCCAGACTTCTCAGTGGTGGGCAGCGGGTCTTTAGGTCTCATAACACAGGAGCGTAACGTTCGGTCAGGTCTGTGTGCCACCCTTACATTGTAGGGTGCCAACAGCCTAGCTGTAGCCTCCGAAATGTTACTAATATAGGGGAGAGCAATACGGGTGGCCTGGGACGGTAGCACCCCTGTTTGCAAGTTACTAGGGGGCCTAGTTAGGGTGTCCAGGAACACTTCCGCAGATTCTGTCCAGAGTTCCTGGACAGAATCAGGACCCTGAGGATAGAGGATGATGAGGTGATGGTGTCTTTTGACGTCGTCTCCCTCTTCACCTCTATCCCACAGGACCTGGCTATTACAACCATCAGGGACCTCCTTCTTCAGGAGGGACCAGGACGGTACCAGGACTCTCTCCGCCCGGGGGACCTTGTGGACCTGCTGTCTCTCTGCCTAAAAACATATTTTACGTTCCAGGGCAACACGTATGAGCAAATAAAGGGTACTCCCATGGGATCTCCCATTTCAAGTGTCATAGCTGAGGCCGTGTTGCAGCAATTAGAGCGCATAGCGATGGCTCAGCACCCCCCTAAGTTCTGGGCCCGCTATGTCGACGACACCTTTGTTATTATCAAGAGGAGTCGCAAAGCTGACTTTGTGGGTACACTCAACTCAGTGTGCCCGGACATACAGTTTACGGAGGAGGAAGAGCACCAGGGTAGGTTGGCGTTCTTGGATGTTTTGATCCACCGCCAACCGGATGGAACCCTGAGGACCCAGGTCTACCGTAAACCCACGCACACTGACAGGATTTTACATTATAACAGCAACCATCCGGTGGCCCACAAGGTCAGCTGCATTAGAACGCTCTTTAAAAGGGTGGACTCCCACTGCAACACGGCCAAGGCTAGACTAGAGGAGAAAAAACATATCTTCTGCACCTGTAGGCGTAATGGGTACCCCGTAGGGTTTATCAAACGCCATGGCACCCTAACTAGGCCCCCTAGTAACTTGCAAACAGGGGTGCTACCATCCCAGGCCACCCGTATTGCTCTCCCCTATATTAGTAACATTTTGGAGGCTACAGCTAGGCTGTTGGCACCCTACAATGTAAGGGTGGCACACAGACCTGACCGAACGTTACGCTCCTGTGTTATGAGACCTAAAGACCCGGAAACCACAATTGAGATTCCCTCAGTATCAAAGACTCTTTTATTATTATTATTATTATTGCTCTGGCCCAAAAGAATTGTTTCATTTTTAAATGTGAAGTGTTCTCTCCCCGTTCCGACCCACACACCCAAACAGCCAGCCGAGGGTTTAAAGACGTCTCCAGACACCACTTCACAGATAAGAAACTTGGCAGCAGCTCCGTGGCTGCCTGCCATCTGGAAAATGAGGTTTGTGTGTCTTTGTTTTTGTTATGTGTGTCAAATTTTGGTGTCGTGTGATGAAACGGTCTCTAAGTCGAAAACAGGCAGTGTCTCCAGGTTTACCGGTGGTGGTGGGAAAATATCGGACACCCCACACCAGGTCACTGAGTCGAATTAGAGACCGTGCAGAGAAAAAGACGACCGCACGCTTGTTGCTCCTACGCTGGGGTGGATCCAGCCACAACTTTTCGTCCTCATTATCCAACACACCTGGCTCCTGGCCAATCTGAGAAACACCGGGCTCCTGGCCAATCTCAGAACCACCTGGCTCCTGGTCAATCTCTTCTCTGTCGGAAGACACCTGAGGCATTGCCAAAGAGGAGGGTCCTGGAGAGGGAGGCCTAGCCATCTCCTCTCCTTCATGTTCGGAGCCTTCTTCCTCCGATAAGAGGGGCTCACAAGATGGAGCCACAACACTATCCCCCACTGCAGGGCCCTTCCCCCGGGTCTGCCGGTCGGGGTGCAGTCGGGACGGGAACTGATCGTGAAAGGCCTGTACCAGGTCAGGGGCCTGAACGGAAGACGCGTCCACCCAGCTGAAATCCTCGGGGCCATATCCCTTCCAGGCGATGAGGTATTGGAAGCGCCCCTTCAGCCAACGGGAGTCCCGGATACTGTCCACCTTGTACGTCGAGGTGTCCTCCTCCTCGGCTGCGCCTGGGGGGGCAGGCGTCGGCAGGCGTCAGAGATGGCTCGCTGGGGCCTGAGGGACCAGGAGGGACCGATGGAACACGGGGTGGATCCGCATGGAGCATGGTAGGGTCAACCGGTAGGCCACCGGGCTGATGACTGCCTCGACTGGGAAGGGACCGATAAAACGATGGTCCAGTTTCTTCACCGGCTGGTCCGTGGGGAGGTGTTTCGTGGAAAGCCACACCCGATCTCCGACGTCCAGCGGTGGCGTTGCCCGTCGAGAGCGGTTGGCGACCTGTTTATAGTCCTCTTTCGCCCGGATCAGCTGCCGCCTCACCAGTTGCTGCACCGCCTGCAGTTCCGAGAGGAAGTCCTGGGTCTCGGGAACGGGAATCTGAGATGGACAACGGGAAAAGCCGTGGATGGTAGCCGACGTTGGCATGGAACGGGGTCATCTAGGTGGAGGTGTGTTGGGAGTTGTTGAAGGCGAACTCCGCCAGGGGAAGGTACTCGGCCCAGTTGTCCTGCCGCTGGTTGACAAAACAGCGGAGGTACTGCTCCAGGATGCCGATGACCTTCTCTGTGCCCCCGTCAGTCTCCGGATGGTGCGACGACGACAGATACACCTGCACCTCCAGTGCGGCCATGAGGCTTTTCCAGAAGCGGGCCGTGAACTGGGCTCCGCGGTCCGACACCACCCTATCTGGCAGGCCATGGAGGCGAAAGATGTGCTTCAGGAACAGACGGGCCGTGGTGCGGGCCGATGGCAGTCCGCGGCACGGGATGAAATGGGCCATCTTGGTGAGCATGTCCACCACCACAAGGACGGTCGTGAACGTGGCGGACAGTGGTAGATCTGTTAGGAAGTCCATGGAGATGGCACCCCACGGTCTCTCCGGTGTCGGCAGCGGCTGGAGGAGTCCCAGCGGTGGGCCGGACGCGGATTTGGCCTGTCGGCATGTCGCACACGATGTCACGTACGCGTGCACGTCATGCCGTACCCGAGGCCACCAAAAAGTCCGCGTCACCAAGTGCAAGGTCTTAAATAGGCCGAAATGCCCCGCCGCGGGGTTGTCATGGCACTGGTTCATGACGAGGGCTCGGAGCGGACTTGTGGGCACGTACAGCCGGCCCCGGTGTTTCAGCAAGCCTTCCTCCACGGTCCAGGGGGACGCTGGGCCGACTTCCGCTTTCCGTTGCTGTGACCAATCATCACGGCGCTGTGCTTCCAGCACCTGAGCCCGCAACTCTGCCGGTTCCTGGACCGCGGCCAAGGATTCTGCTGGCAGCACCGTCCGTGGGGGAAGGGAGTCCTTGGGACAGAAGTATTCCGGCTTGCGGGATAGCGCGTCCGCCCTCTGGTTGAGGTTGCTCGGAATGTACACAATGTGGAAGTTGAACCGGGCGAAAAACAACGACCACCGGATCTGCCGCTGGTTCAACTTCCTGGCCGTGGTGAGGTGCTCTAGGTTCCGATGGTCCGTCCGCACCTCCACCTGGTATCGGGCCCCCTCAAGGTGATGCCGCCAAGCCTCGAACGCGGCCTTGATAGCCAGCAACTCCTTTTCCCAGATGGTGTAGTTGCGCTCGGAAGGATTGAGTTTCCGGGAGTAATAAGCGCAGGAAAAAAGAGTGTCGCCATCCACTGGGGCCTGTAGCAGTACTGCTCCAATCGCCACATTGGACGCATCCGTCTCGACCACAAACGGACGGTGTGGATTGGGATGCCTCAGAACCGGCTCCGTGATGAAGGCCTGCTTGAGGACCTCGAAGGCCCGCTGCTGCGGGGCCCCCCACTGGAACGGGACCTTCTTCCAAAGGAGTTGGGTCAGCGGCAAGGTCAGGGTGGCGAAGGCCAGGATGAATGTCCGATAATAGTTGGCGAACCCCAGCAGACGCTGGACGTCTTTCACCCGACGTGGGGGTTCCCAACTGCGCAAGGCCTCCACCTTGCGCGGGTCCATCGCAATGCCCTCGGGGGTGATGATGTGCCCGAGGAACTCTATGGAAGTCTGGAAGAAGTAACATTTCTCCAACTTCGCATATAGTTGGTTCTCCCGCAGGCGCTGCAGAACCTGGCGGACATGCTGGAGGTGGCTCTCCTGGGTCGGGAAATAAATCAAAATATCGTCCAGGTAGATCACCACGAACCGGTCCAACATGTCCCGAAACACGTCATTCATCAGATGCTGGAAGACCGCGGGGGCGTTGGTCAACCCGAACGGCATGACGGTGTACTCAAAGTGGCTGTATCGGGTGCCAAACGCCGTCTTCCACTCATCCCCCTCTCTCACGCGCACCAGATTGTAGGCCCCTCGGAGATCGAGCTTGGTGAAGAGCGAGGCCTCCCGCAACCTCTCCATCAGCTCCGGGATGAGCGGCAAGGGGTAGCGATTCCACACTGTGATGGCATTCAAGCGCCGGTAATCACAGCACAGGCGTAAGTCCCCCGTCGTCTTCTTCACAAAGAGGACCAGGGCCGAAAGGGGGGAGGACCAAGGCCGGATGAACCCTCAGGCCAGATTTATGTCCAGAAAGTCCCGTAGGGCGGCCAATTCGGGCTACGACATGGAATACAGGCGGCCCACGGGCAGTGGCGCATTGGGTAGCAGGTCCACCGGGCAGTCGTAGGGTCGGTGCGGGGGTAATCGGTCCGCCTCCTTTTCGCTGAACACCGGCGAAGGACGTCAGCTCAGGAAGCAAGGAGACGGCCGGGGTGGAGACGTCCTGGCCGGCACAGGTGTGGCGGAGATGGTCAACGCACTGCAGGCTCGGGAACGAGATGGCGTTTCTCGAACATGCCACCTGAGGATTGTGGGCCCGAAGCCAGGGCATTCCCAGGACCACTGGGAAATGAAGGTCCGCCGTGACGTAAAACTGGATCGCCTCCTCGTGGGTCCCAATGGCGAGGCGCAAGGGCTGGGTAGCAAATTTGATGGGCCCCGCCACGAGTTCCCGCCCATCGATAGTCTCAACCCTCAACGGAGGGTCCACCGGAACCAAGGGAACCTTAAAAAAGGCCACAAAGGCCTGGTCCATGAAGTTCGTTGTGGCCCCGGAGTCCACCAGCGCGTGTGCCTGAAGCCCCTCCGACCGATTGGCCAACAACACCCGGGTGTCCAGAATCAGGTGCCGAGTGGGCTCACAGTCCACAGTCGCCGACTCCGGTGGGGCATGGTTACGTGCCTGGCCCAGGGTTTCCCCTAGGCCTTGCCTGGCCCGTTTCCCGGTTGGTCGCGCCGAGATTCCGGAACAGGCTTGAGCGCCCCCACTCCGCTTCCTGGGACACGAGGCGGCAAAATGTCCAGCCTCGCCGCAATAGAGGCACAATCCCCCTTGGTGTCTCCGCATCCGCTCCTGGGCCGTCAGTTGAGGTCTAGCTGCTCCAAGCTCCATGGGCTCCTCAGCCGGGGCCACAAAGCGTGGGGTGGTCTGGAGTACTGTCGGTGCGAAACACGGGGGTGCCGAAGCTGTCGGTGGTTCCGGAAGGGGCCGATGAGGCCGTCGCCGTTGAAGGCGGGCGTCGATGCGCAGGCATTGGAGCACCAGGGCGTCGAGGGTCTGAGGCACCTCCACCCGCACCAGTTTGTCCTGCAGATCGTCTGAGAGGCCGTCCTGGAAGGCATCCATCAGCACCGCCTCATTCCAAGCCGAGTCCTGGCCTAAAAGTCGGAACTCAGCGATTTAGTCCTGCAGGGCGCGCTTTCCTTGGCGGAGGTCCTTGATGCGCCTCACTGCCGTCTGAACGCGCAGGGGGTCCTCGTACATGACGCGCAGGTGTTGCAAAAAGCCCTGGTAGTCCAGGAGTAATGGGCTGTTTTGCAATAACAGGGGCATGGCCCATCGGGCGGCAGAGCCAGAAAGGTAGCTAATCACAAATGCCACCCGAGCCCGATCATCCGGAAACTCCTCCGGCCTCATCGCCATAAAGAGTTGGCATTGTCCCATGAAGGCCGGGAACAGCTCCGTCTGCCCAGAAAATCTCTCTGGCACGTTCACTGGGCATCTCGAACGGGGAGGAGGAGGAGGGGGGGG
>NW_015388939.1:51290-52333 GCF_001527695.2 Protobothrops mucrosquamatus
GACCTTTTACTCCAAACACACAGAAACAAAAACAATACACACAGTTTAAAACCACAGCACACTACTTTGCCAGAGATTCAGCTTTTGTCCGTCACAGAGGTCCAAATGGCCACCACCACCCTTTTATAGCCTGTGGGGTGTGGTCCAGTGACTCAGCTTAATCTCTGGCACGTCTCTTTTTCTGCTGCGCACGCTTGTCCCTCCTACGCTGGGGTGGATCCAGCCACAACTTTTCGTCCTCATTATCCGACACACCTGGCTCCTGGCCAATCTGAGAAACACCGGGCTCCTGGCCAGTCTCAGAACCACCTGGCTCCTGGTCAATCTCTTCTCCGTCGGAAGACACCTGAGGCATTGCCAAAGAGGAGGGTCCTGGAGAGGGAGGCCTAGCCATCTCCTCTCCTTCATGTTCGGAGCCTTCTTCCTCCGATAAGAGGGGCTCACAAGACGGAGCCACAACAGTGAAGCTTGAGAGAACATCACTTCTTATTTTAATTTGACTTGGAAAGAAAAGGACCGTCCAACCAAATGGACCTTCTATTTCGTCACTGTGGCCCTAAATTATATTATTAGACCCCAGTCCGACATTACATATAAGGAATATGTCAAAGAAGTCACTGACAGAATGCGAAAGTTGGCTCATGTCCCTGTCCAGACATGGACAGGAGCACTGGATGTTGGAGGATGGTTTTCGGGAATGTTTGATAATTGGAAATGGATATTGTTCATTGTGGTTTTGGCCTTAGGAGGGTTGTTGTGTTTATCATGCCTTATCTCGCTTGTTTAGAGAATTGTTAGATCTACTATATCCGGACCAACTTTTGCTGCCACTCCTATCTATAACGAGGGTACGCAATCTGGGGGTCCTCCTGGATTCGCGGCTGACGCTGGAAGACCAGTTGTCGGCCGTGACCAGGGGGGCGTTTTATCAGGTACGCCTGATACACCAGTTGCGACCTTTTCTGGACCGGGACGCCTTGCGCACAGTCACCCATGCCCTCGTCACCTCCCGCCTGGACTACTGTAATGCTCTCTACATGGGG